>NC_056729.1:182604874-182904874 GCF_019279795.1 Protopterus annectens
CAACAGGATGGAGCAATGGAATTCCAAAGTAAGGGGATACCAGTGGAACAGGAAGCAATTGGTCATGTGCCATATGAAGATATGTTGGGGCCTTCCACAGGAAACCAGCATAAATGTTCACTTGAAGCTAGACAGCAAGGGAATGAACAGGAAACTGTAGAAACTCTGATGAAGTCAATGTTGAGGAGTGATAGGTGAGCAAGTTCCCATATGACAAAGCAGCGGATGACACAGTATGAAATTGAAGAAAATGTGCCACAGGAAGATGCTATAGAACTTTCTATAGAATGCCCTCAGGAAATGGAAAACAAGGGATGCGCCCTTAGTTTGGAAGAAAATTAGCTAAGAAAGGAGTTGCTTAATTTAATAGACATAGATAGATATATTAAGATCAATGAAAGAAATGGACTGCAGCAGGTCAATAAAACCAAAAAAAGTCAGACGTCTGATGAAACAAATGAACACACTAATTAGGACTGTCCAAAGAGATCCATGAGATATAACAGAAGAAAACAGGATATATTACTGTACAGTTAAATTAATAACTGATAAATTTCTACCACAAGAACACAGGGCAGTGAGAGAAAGGAAGGGGTGAAATCGAATACCATCATGGAAGTTTTGAATAGAAAAAACTATAGAGCAATTAAGACATGAAGTGTCACTGTTAGAACACTATAGAAGCAGAATAGATCAACAAAAGATCCAACCCAGAATTGATGGACATGCTCCACCTAAAGAAAACCATATCCCCTCAAGCCACACGCTCCAGAGATCTAAACCTCACCAAAACAATAAATAGGACATGCTGGAGGGATAGATTCCTGTCCCAGAGACTTCCCATGCTCTGGAACAAGATTCCAATCTACATTAGGCAGAACTCCTCTCTAACCCTCTTCAAGAGAAACCATGATGAGTGGATGGGAAACAGAAAGTTTACCCCAGAGATCACTTCAGTGGATCTGCTGGACAGAGGCACAGGGAACTAATCTAAGGGGGTGGCGAAAGCCAACACATTCTGACTAGGCTTATAAATGCCTTTGGGCAGATAGCCTAGTACCTACCTATGAACCTAAAAATACTAAGAAAATTAGATGTGATAAAAGCAATGTGCATTATTAGAACAGACCAGGATCTATCATGCACTATATCAAATAACAAACTAAACATTTCAGCACAGGCAGAAAAACTTAAAAGATATGCAGATAAATATAAAGGATAAGTACAAAATAAGCAATTTATTGGTGACCCAAAAAGGTTTTATAGAAAATTGGGAAAAAAGGTAAAAGCAATTGAAACTCCGCCAAAAAAGAAGAAATAGATACACTTTGGAGAAATGTCTATGACGATCCTGTGGAACATAACAAAGATGATAAATGGATAGAAGAAGTAAAAGGAAGAATAAGAAGTTTAAAGGTACAGGATATGAAATGGGATGAAGTAACAGCCAGGAGATTGAAACAAAGTTAAGAAAGGCCTCTAACTGGAAAACCTCAGGCACAGATGCAGTACATAACTTTTGGTTAAAAGTATTAACATCTTTGCAGGAAGAATTAGCCATGAGTAAGAACTATTTATACGTGCACTCCGAACAGACACACACCTGGCTAACAACAGGAGAAACAATGCTCCTTCTTAAGAGTGAACCTATAAGCTACCCTAAAAATTATAGACCAATAACTTGCCATTCAATGACATATAAACTATACACAGGAATTGATGCTGACAGAGCTTATAGTCATTTAGAAGAAAATAAAATCATGGCAGTAGAACAAAAAGGCAATAAATGAAAGTCATGTGGAACAAAGGATCATTTGTTGTTAAATAAAGTCATAGTTGAGAACTGTAAAAATGGGAAAATCTAAGTATGGCATGGATTGACTAGAACAAAGCATTTGATAATAGCCCACATTCATGGATAAAAGAGTGCTTAAAAATGTATAAGATATACCCTACACTGATTAACTACATTAAAGTGACCATGAAACAGTGGCAGATCACTTTGTAATTAAGCCATGATAAAGGACATATGATTATCTCAGGAATAAAAATTCAAATGGGGGATATTCCAGGGTGACTCTCTCACCTTTGCTATTCTGCCTTGCCCTTAACCCATTAAGCTGTTTACTTAGCAACTTAGGCCATGGCTATAATTTGGTTCCTAGAAAACAGCAAAATATAAATACTTCTCATCTTCTCTCTGTTGATGATTTGAAACTATATAGCTCATCAGATGAGGAACTGAAAGCACAACTGCAGGTGGTCAAAACTTTTTCAGATGATATAAGAATGTCATTTGGTCTTGATAAATATGCAAAAGCAACCTTTAAAGCAGGAAAGCTACAGCACCAGGAAAACTTCAGTTTGGGGCAATAATGTGATATAAAAGAACTTGAGCAAGAGGGACTGTATAAATATTTAGGAATTGATGAAGGGTCAACAATAAAACATGAACAGATGTGTGTAATACTTAGTAAGGAATACTTTAGAAGACTTAAATTAATCCTGAAAACATTGTTGACATCTAGGAACAAAATCCAAGCTATAAACCAATTTGCTCTTCCTGTCCTAACTTACAGTTTGGAGTGATTGATTGGCCCCAAAATGTGTTGGACAGATTAGACAGGAAAACAAGAAGGATGCTTCATGCTCACCAAATGATTTATAAAAATCAGTGCATACCAAGATTATATATTCCCTGTTCTGAAGGAGTGATGGGCCTCCTTGAAATTGATTACATGTATAGATCTGCAATCATGGGACTCCACACATATCTGTTATCCTCACAAGACCCAAACGTAATGAAAGTTTTGAAACATGAGGAGAATAAATCTAAGATGACTTCTCTGCTTAATCTAGCAGAAGCATATCAGCATCAAGTAGGAATGGAATTCAAACCAGTAGTAGCAAAACATCAGGCAGAAACTGAATGTGCCAAAAAAACAAAAGAAAGCATATGAGGTGAAGGACCAGATAATAAGGCAAGAAATGTGGAAAATGTATGAATATAGTTGCAAGTATAGAAAACGTCTGGTAGAACCTCATGTCTATCAGGAACAAATGCAGGAATGATTAAGTAAAGGCTAATTCAAACCAAGGAATGAAAGGTTAATATTGGTGGGCCAAGATAGTGGGATATGTACAGAATGGTTTACAAAGTTCATTGAATATGTGGGAGAAACAGACAAATGTAGGTTTTGTAAAATCAAACTGGAAACAGTCACATACCTTGTTGCTGGTTGTGACATACTAATGGCAGAAGGACTGTGTACTGAAAGGCATAATAATGTGGCAAGACTGTTGCACTGGGGATTGTGCAAACATTATGGTACTGAAGCGGCTGAAAAACACTGGAGACATGAGCCACAAAGCATCATAGAAATTATGACATTTATATCACATGGGATCACCCATTACCAACAGTTCAAAAGATAGATGTTAGAAAACCAGATATAGTGATCCATGAAAAGAAGACAGAAGTAGCATTGATCATTCAAATCACCAAACCCAGTGACTACAGTGTGTTGTGTAGAGAGACACAAAGTCATAAAATATCAGGATCGGCAGGCAGAAATGAGAGCAATGTGGAATTAAGATATCCAGACAGTTCCAACAGTAGTAGGAGCAATGGGTCTGATAAAAAAGAATCTACAATCGGATATAGATATGTTACCAATCCATGTAACTCTGTATGAATTCCAGAAGGAGTCATTACTGGGCACATTGTGGGTGCTGTGAAGAGCACTTTTGGCTGATATCAAAGACTGAATCAATACTAATTTCATGAACTTTAATCGTACTTTGACTTAGGGACGGGTTCCAGTCCCATCATGGTATTAGAAACCAAAAAGATTTGGAGAAATTAAAAAAGGGACTGACACTAGAGGGGATTTTATGACATAAATGACAGCCTGAACATATCTGCAATATACTAGCTCGGAATATAACAGATAGCCTGAATCAAAATGATTTAATTCATTTATTTTCCATTACCCAGTTTTTCCTAGTTGTAGTTACATGAGAGATGACCTTGTGCAGGCAGACAGTAGGCAAATGTAATGCAAGCCAAGCTGAGTGGTACATCACTACTAAACCTCCAAAAAATGCACATTGCTCCATTGCACACACAACTATAGGTAATATAGAATATCACTATTTTAATTTAACGGTACTTCCTTGATAGGTATAGGGAAATTGTGACCAAAGCAAAACCCATATAAAAAAAAGAAGACATGCAGTTCAGAGACATAGCATTCTAGAAAGGAAAGAAAACAGAAAACTGCTGTGATGCAGGAATGAAAAATCTTTCATTACTAAGCCATCACAATCCATTAGCAATACATTTGTTTTGTAAGGCAAGCTTCTCAGAAGCTAAACACTGATATACATAGAATATTAGACTATGGGATTCCCCAAGTCACTTTCTTTTTTTTTTTCAAAACAGGTTTATTGTTTTAACATATAAGAGAAATATCATAACAATTTTATACAAGTAATTAAAAATAGGTATTATTATAATATTCAACAAAACAACTAAAGTATTTACAAAGACATCCACTACAATCAGATCAATTAATTAAACTAAAATACCATGTTATTGAAATTAATTTTTTTTTAACAAATTTTGTAAATTATCCCATACAATAAAATAAGATGTTTTTCTATTTGTTCTAGTCCTAATTGTGTTTATTTCCATATGGCACACTATATTCATAACATTTTTAAATTCATTGAACGAAGGAGGTGTATCTGAAATCCAATTTCTAGTTATTATTTTCCTAGCCACTGCTAGAATAGACCATAACAAGGGAAGCTTAACCTTTTTAACACTTTGAGGTACAGGTGTGTTGAATAATATAAGAGATTTAGAAATAATGAAATTATCTGTAAAAAGAGCCTGCAAAAATTCATTAATTGACTTCCAGTATTCTTTCAATTTTAAACAGTCATAAAACATATGAGCCCAGTCAGCATTAATTTATACATTACATCTCTTACATAGATTATCTTTATTATTTATTTTATTCATCATCAAAGGTGTATAAAAAGATCTATGTAAAAATTTCCATGTATAAAGTCTCCAGACAATGGAAGACGTAGTTCTATAAGCAGATTCCAATATATATTGTTTATCTTGTTGATTTGGTGGGTCCCCATTAATAGAAGTGAAATAATTCCAGTATGAATCTACATTGTAAAAAGTTTCTTGTCTGATAACTTTATGTATGTATGAAAGTTTACCTTTATCAGAAACTTTATGTTGTAAATTTAATATCAAGTAATCAATCAGTGTTGGAATAGATTCTTTAACAGTTATAGACATTAAATCTATTTTATTAATGAGATGTTGTCTAAAGGTCTGAACCTCTAACCAGCAAGTTTCTCTTAGATTAAATTCTTGTTTTAAGAAATCTAGATTTTTAACTTTATTATCAGATATCAACTGATACCAGTACTTTAGATCATTATCTATAGCTAAATGAGTTCCTTCAGATGTAGATGACAAAAGCATACCCTGAGTATACATTATAGGAAATACAATAAAATTCCATTCCCTATACTTAGGGTGCATGAATATAAAGTTACGATAACTAATAATAATATTTAATGGGTAACAAACCATATGTTTAGGTGTAATAGGTGAAGTACAAAATTCCTTTAGTAACCATAACATGGAGTTATTTACAATCATATTTTTATGTGTTAAGGAGATTTTCATGAAGTGTATACTAATTAGCTCCCAATAATCTTTCCATTTTGTGACATATGACTGATCTATTAATAAAGTAATAACTTTTACAATAGAAGAGATAGTATATAAATTAAAGTGTGGAAAAGAAATACCCCTTGAGACCAGCTATTAGTATGTTTCTTTAATGCAATCCTAGGTCTATTAGGTGCCCATAAGAAATTTAACATTAGTGTGTTCAGTTTCTTGATAATTATTTTTGTAGGTGGAAGTATTATTGATTGTATTAAGTATAAAATCTTGGGGAATATTATCATTTTAATAATTGTAAGTCTCTCCTCCATAGTAAAAAACATATTATTCCAGGTATTAAAAAGATTTTGTATATTAAGAAAACAGCTATTATAATTATTATATATAATAGATTTAATATCTTTAGATAGTATTATACCTAAATAAGTTATCTGACCTGAATTGGGTACATATTTAGTAAAATCACTAATGAGAATATGTTTTCGTGTATATATAGGTAGTATTTTAGTTTTTTCTTCATTGAATATTAAACCAGAAATACTTTTAAAATTCATCATGTTATCAAATAGAGACTGTATAGAAGAATTAGATCCTGCTGATGTAATTAGAACATCATCTGCAGAAGTTGAATTTTGGATGTTGTATTTTCATCTATTTCAAAACCCTCTATGTCAGTACTGTTTCTGATCAAATTAGCCCAAGGCTCCATTACTAAAGTGAATAATAGTGGATAAAGTGGACATCCTTGTTTTGTACCTTTAAGAATGGGTATTTTTTGTGAAACATATGTTCCTACCTTAATATAAGCCAACGTTCCTTTGTATAAATGTTCAATTAGATTTACAAATGCATCTGAGAAGTTTGTGCATTTCATTAAGGTAAACAGATAGTCCCAACTTACTGAATCAAATGCTGAACTTATATCAAGACTAATAAGTGTTAAATCTTTCTTTTTCCTATTTGCAAAATCTATTAATGTTAAAGTTCTTCTTATATTATCAAAAGTATTTCTATTTACAATGAAGCCTGTCTGATCTATATCTATAATGCCCGGAATGATTGTCTTCAATCTATCAGCAAAGATATTCATAAACATTTTATAATCAACATTAAGTAATGAGATGGTCGATATGAAGAACATCTAGTTGGATCTTTATTAGGTTTTAAAATTGGCGAAATAAATGTATATTGCCAAGATGGGGGGGGGTTATTAACTCAGTTTGGGCCAAAATAAAAACCTTATGTATTAATGAATATGTATTTTTAGAAAGGATTTTATATATCTCTGGTATAATACCATCATTACCCGGTGCTTTGTTTGATTTAAGCTTATTTATTTGTGTAATAACTTCTGTATATGAAATACCCTTGTCCAATAGTTTAATCTGTTGTTTATTAAGCTTTTTATTCATATCTGTGGTTATAAACTCCTTTATTTTATCTTTAGGTTCCATGTTAATATTATTATGGTTAATTTTGTGAAAGTGATTTCTAAATTCATCTAGTATTTCTGGTATACTAGAAACATTCTTCTTTTTCCTTAGAGAAAAGATTTCTTTGATATGGTTTTGTTTATTCAACCTTTTTGTTTTATTTTTAAGTCTATGTAAGTATTTGGGGCTTATTGAATAAGACAAAACTTGTATTTCTCTAAAGTTATTTTAACTTTATGAGTTAAAATTTCTTTGTATTTCTCATTTAGTTTATTTCTTCAATAACTTTCTTGTCCATAATATTTTCTTTATTATTATGTTTATAAGAGTCTAATTTACTTTGAATATCTAACAATTCCTTATCCCAAGATTTCCTTTTATTATTATACCATCTGATACTTTGTCCATATAGATATGATTTTAAAGCATCCCAAACATAAACAATGGAGACTTCAGGAGTGTTATTTATGTCTAAAAAATGTTTTACTTCTAAAAGTATATATTCTTTATAGTCTTTTAGTTGAGTTAAGTATGCTGGTATCCTTTTGATCTGAACATTATGAGTATTTTTTATCATGAATTCAAAAACTATCACAGTCCAAACACAAGCGTGATATTCTATATATATCTTGGTTATGGCAAGATGGGAAGACATTTACCTTTTTAAGAACCCGTCTTACAAGGAATACGTTGCAATGTATTGTCGTTTTGTGGACGATCTCTTTTTTAATGGCATTGAAATTTCACTCAAGGCAGTTATTTGTTAACAGTTGAGCTAGTGTGATAACTGCATATTCGTTGTTCTTCAACCCCAATGAAACGAACATGCTTTGAAAGCGCTGAGTTTAAACTCATGCATGATCGTATTGAAACATTGTCTACATTTCAGTACAATATACTTTCATATATGGTTTTGTTGTATACCATGTATATCCTTGAAATGTATTGAATTATAAATCTTGATGCATATTTTATGATTTTATAAGTGCAATAGATTCACTGGCATGGTAAATATTACACCAGCCCTTGTACCTTTAAATGAATAGAACATGTGATGTGACTTAACCAATGATGAGTATTGGTTGTTTTTAAAAAGGTTGTTCATGGTGTTTGTCCTTGTTTTAAGAGTCTGAAGAAGCCTTTGGCGAAAGCGCTTACTCGTTTAAATAAATTTTATGTTTGTTTTATGAACTGACTTGTTGGAACATTTTACTTTCATTTTATTGCCATTGGAATATCACGCTTGTGTTTGGACTGTGATTATTTTATGTATAGAGTGAGTTCCTATCTCAACTGAAAGCAGCCCTGCATTTGGACTTGGATGAATTCAAAAACAATTGAATTATGATCAGATATAGGACATGAAATGATTTTGGAATTAATTAAATCTGTTACCATCTGGTTAGAAATAAAGACCCTATCTATTTTTGAATAAGTTTTGTATCTGTTAGAAAAAAAGGTGTATGGTAATGATTTTTAATCTATCTGATTATTAATATCATTCAAATGATAAGAATTAGCAAAATCCTTTAAATGTTTTGCATTAGATGTAATTCTTCTCTTTCCTATAGTGGTAGTATCACTTTCATGTAGTATACAATTAAAGTCACCAGCTAAAATAATATCTCCTATAGAGAATGATATGATCTTATCAAGATGATGTTTCACTGTATTAATACCAATTCCAGGTATCCAATATACATTAATTAAAGTGTAAGTCTTCCCATTAATTTGTATTGTAACCATACAAAACATTCCTTTGTCATCCTGATAAGACTTAATGGTTTTAGGAATGGGCATACTTTTATTCCATAAAATAGCCACTCCTCTTTTTTTCTGAGTGTGCTCTGAACTAACCAATATTGTATATTTGTTTGTGGCTAGTTTATCAATATCTTTTTCAAGAGATGGGTTTCTTGTAGGAAGACTAAGTTGGCCTTATGTAAATTAATGTATCTTATTAGGCTTGCCCTTTTACATGGATTATTCAATCCATTAATGTTTAAAGAAATTCCTTTTAAAGATGTCATTTGGCATTTTTAAAACTTAAGAATCTTATGATCAAAATAACAAATAACAAGATAAGTAATGTTACATCTCCTCCTTTAGGTGTACCTTTAAATATAGCTGTATTTATTGAATCTCTTATGGGATTTCGTATAGGATTCAATTTTGTTTGTAGTGACAATGAATGTACAAAATATATTATGGATGTCAAAACTATATACAAATAACAATGAACAAGTGAAAATAATGTAAGGATTAAACCTTGCATCCAGCCTGAGTTGTAAACTCCAACTTAGAGTAGTATTTACCACTCAAGTTAACCCCTACCCTAAGCAGCAGTACGTCAGCTACCACCTTATCAATTTAATACTAGTTATATTTAACTGAAGTTAACAGTTTTCAATTCAATTATCTAGCAAGACAAGACTACACATTTGGTAAAACAGCATCATATAAACTAAAATAAACCTTTTTTTTTTTTTTTTTTTTTTTTTAAACTGTTCATACTACTATATACATCCATGTAATATAAAACACTTGTATTCAAATAGCATTCAAATAATCTTGATGTTAGAAATCAAGAGGAGAGAAAATAAGTTCTAACATTCATTTACATCAAAAACTTTGGCTAATATGATTCAGACATTACATATATTAGGATGCATCTATTTTCTGTCATGTAAATACAGTTAACAGCTTCCAAAAAACCTTGAATTGCTTGTATATGAGCATTTACTCAAACTCATTATTGCCAATAGAATAAAATATTGTATTCATAGAAATTGTTATAAATCATACTTCATAGTTAAGCATATTCTCAGAAACATTTATATACATATCTACATACACACACATACACACACACACACACACACACACACACACACACACACACACACACACACACACACACACACACATATATATATATACATACATACACACATACACACACATATACACATATACATATATATATATATATATATATATATATATATATATATATATATATATATACACATGTATACACACACACACAAACACACATACACACACACACACACACACACACACACACACACACACACACACACACACACACACATACACACAAACACACACACACACATACACACACACATACACACACACACACACACACACACACACATACATATATATATATCTGATTTCACTGAGTTGTATCTTTACTGAACACCATCTTACATTGCTGTCCCTTCAATAAATCTGTCTGCTTTATACAAAATAATGCACAGCAAACACATTTTAGTAACCAGATTTTACAAACATGCTATACTACTGCTTTAAAATATATCACATGACAATTTCTTCCAGTATAGAGTTATAAAATTATTTATGCTTGTCAATCAGATGAATTAAATGAGTTATAGTAATGTATATGTTTGGGACATAGGTTTTTAACACATATTATTAATCTGCTATTCCTGTATCTGTGATGTGTCAGTGTGATATCTAAGTTAAAGGTAAGACCAGCTGCTTTCAGCTTCTCTGTGAGAATTCTGAGAATTGAAGCTTTTGAAGTAGCTCATGGACACTGTGCATGAGACAGCCCACATCCCAGATTGTCTCTCTTAACATTTTGGCGGGAAACTTATTAAAAACTAGTGACAAACATTCATTTAGCAGTGTAAATGCATTTAAACATGACAAAACCTTCACAATGCATTCTACAGGTTATTACCGACTCTATGTAAGTGAAATCAAGCCCAAAATTATTAATAAGTAACAAAACTCAACATTTTTGTCCCAACTCAACTCCTATGCAAATCTTATTATTTACTGTGTCTATATGATCAAAAGTATTTCTATATATTAATAAAGAAAAGAAAAGAGAGTAGAAAGTAAAAGGGTGTAAGGCAGAAATAAAAAAAATAAAAAAATAAAAAAAAAGTAAGAGAAAGCTATAAGAAGTATATATAATAGAATGTTACTTACTGTTTATATTAATGGAGTTAAACATAAAACATATTATTTACTATTATTTAGTTCTAATTATTATTAGTTAAAGCATGACAGATTATTTACAAACAAGCATAAGCAGTGTAATCAAGAAAGTATAATTAGGTAGTGTCATTCCTGTATCTGTGATGTGTCAGTGTGATATCTAGGTCAAAGGTGAGACTAGCTGCTTTCAGCTTCTCTGTGAGAATTCTGAGAGTTGAAGCTTTTGAAGTAGCTCATGGACACTGTGCATGAGACAGCCCGCATCCCAGATTGTCTCTCTTAACATTTTGGTGGGAAACTTATTAAAAACTAGTGACAAACATTCATTTAGCAGTGTAAATGCATCTAAACATGACAAAACCTTCACAATGCATTCTACAGGTAATTACAGACTCTATGTAAGTGAAATCAAGCACAAAATTATTAATAAGTAACAAAACTCAACATTTTTGTCCCAACTCAACTCCTATGCAAATCTTATTATTTACTGTGTCTATATGATCAAAAGCATTTCTATATATTAATAAAGAAAAGAAAAGAGAGTAAAAAGTAAAAGGGTGTAAGGCAGAAATAAAAAAAAATGTAAGAGAAAGCTATAAGAAGTATATACCATAGAATGTTACTTACTGTTTATATTAATAGAGTTAAAAATAAAACATATTATTTACTATTATTTAGTTCTAATTATTATTAGTTAAAGCATGACAGATTATTTACAAACAAGCATAAGCAGTGTAATCAAGAAAGTATAATTAGGAATAGCATTTGAAGAACATATAAACTTTTAAAGGAAAAAAATGTATCAAATTACTGACCTTATTTTTCCTCTTCAGAAAGAGAAACAAGTTAAATCACAGCTTGCCATTAAATCTCCAGATATTTTGACTAGTTATGAAACAAAACATTTCTTTGCACACAGAGAATAACTTTGATTAAATCTTTTCAAAATATTTGTTGCTTCTTGGAAATGCAGGAACTATATTTAAAAAGATTAATAATAAAATAAAAGATGAGAGAGAAAAAAACATAGTACAAATCATTTGTTTTTTAGTCTCTTCTTCTTCTCTGAAGTCTTCCACGAAGTTTAAGTTGCCAGTCTCTTTAACGAAGGACTAGCCCATTCCATTTCTTCTATTTTTTCCAAAATCTTATTTTTTTTGATAAACAGTAAAGCAGAGTCTAAGTCATCGAAAATTTTAGGACCATCAGGAAGGAAGATTTTAAGCTTGACAGGAAACAGAAGGTATGTTTTAAACTGTGCTTTTTAAGCTCCCTTATTAGTGGCAGAAAAACTTTTCTTTTAGCTAATACCATGGAAGAATAGTCATTGTCAAAATGCACAGTTGTTTCATTAATCTTAACAGGAGCTTTAGCCCAAGCAGATTTAAGAACCATCTCTTTATCAAAAGATGATAGAAATCTAACTATAACTGATCTAGGATAGTTTTTGTTAGAGTTAGTATTAGCTATAGATCTATGTGCTCTTTCGGTACCAAAAGAGAATGCTTCTGGTAAATCTAAAGTTTTAGGGAGCCATGTTGTTAAAAAAGAAGTAATATTGTTACTTTCAATATTTTCTGGCAGTCCAAAAATCCTAATGTTATTGCGCCTAGATCTATTTTCCAGGTCATCCAGCTTTGTTTGTAAATGTGTATTTTGTTTCAGCAGAAACTCAATGTTGATTTCCTCTTCTTGTATTCTATTTTCCATGTCATTCACAGCTTCTTCTATGCCTGTCATCTGGATCTTCTGTTGTTGCAGGTCCATATGTAACAAGTCTATTTGTTTTGTAGTTTTTTCTATGAAAGTGTCTATTTTAGTATCCATTTTATCCATCTTAGCAGTAAGTTGCTGGACTATAATTATCAGAGACTGAAGTTCTTTCTTGATGCTGGAGTCTTGAGAATTTGTCTTACTGGAACTCATTTCAGACTGATAAACTGACAGGAAAATTTCCAAAGTAATTTCTGACAGGAATATTATTAAGATTTCCTTTCATTTTTAGATATAGTTCAAGAACTCTATAAAACAAACATATTTAGAAAGAAAATTACTTCAAAAATTAATTTTTTAAGTAATTAATTCCTGTCAATGTAATGAAATTGGTGGAGCTGAAGAAATCTGCTGCTATCCTGTGTTCATCCTTGGCCACCAGTCCCCCCAAGTCACTTTCTGATAGTAATAAAAAAAAAACACACACTACCACTGGTAATCAATGTTAAGATAAGGCAAGCAAAACACAGTAGAATTGAGGAAACCTTGTCATTAACACCTAGTGCAGCCCCCCCCACTACCACCAGCAAAAATGTTTCTATACTTGTTGCTGGTTTGAACTATGTCTAAACATTGAAAGCAGTCAACAGGCTGCATTTACTCAGGTTCCTGTGAGAGGACTCATTCTCATTAGTTTATTTAAACTGAAGTTCACCTTTTTTGATCTTAAAGGTGTGCACCCATAGTTTTAGCAATTAAGGAGATTTGTTTTGGTTAGTTTTTCTCACCCTCTTGTCCACACCCCTTTTTATTTATTTATTTATTTATTTATTTATTGTCTAAACACTTCTGTGTTTGGGCTCTGTGGCCACTAAATCTCCTTCATTCACATTGCACACCTTCAGTGATTGATTCCAGCTGGGGGGAAAGTGTCCGGCTGTGCTCCACTCCCCCAGTTCCTTAGCCAGCCCCCCACCCAGGGTTTCCAGTTTATAGATCACTGTCTCTATCCTCCTCCCTTCCACTTTAGTCCACCCATTAAAGGGAACACAACTTCAATAAGCCTCCATCCTACTTCCTCAATCACCTCATTGTGATATTTTCACACCCTAAACTGCCATACAGCTTCAGCACCATCCACTATAAAAATATCATTATTCTAGGTGATTTTAACCTAAACTACCTAGATTCCCTGAGCAATAACATTGCTGAATTCCTATCCAATATCAGCCTTATACAGTTATTCAATTATGGTACTTGTACAAATTACCAAACCAGCAACCACTCCGTCCTGGATCTGCTAATTACTAACAACCCTACCATCATCTCCAATATATCTGTTCTTCTACCCTCATTCAGAGATTCCTACCCAGTAACCTTCCAAGTTGTCCATCAGTCACTAAAATGCATCCTCCTAAACTAGTTACCTTCAGACCTAGATCTACCATTAATAGAGACAACCTCGAAAAACTCCTAGCAACTTTCAGCTGGTCTACCATTACAAACTTAGATAACCCCAACATAGTTCTGACACATACCTTCCTTCAACTTCAAGACAAATTTTTCTGTCTTACATAGTGCCTTTTCATATACAAATAACCCCTTGGCTAACCACTGAACTGAAAGCTCTGCTCAAACTTAGGGACAATGTGTGGACTTTATGGAGACAAAACCCCCTCTCCAGAAAATTGTATTACCATTACCTTTTTGCATAACCTAGCTAAGCAAGCCATACACAGGCACAAACCCAACTACTTCAAAATCAAGCAATTTGCTCTTCTAGGCAAACCCAAACATTTTTGCAGGAAGCAAATCTTTTCACAGACTGTACATCCACTGATCCCACCTTCTAACCTATCATCAACCAGAGCTCTCCACGTCAACTCTCAACCTCTGACTTTCTCAAAAAATTTAGCTACCTCCCTAGTACCACAACCTCTACCCCCCAACTCATCTAGCTCCCCTCCATGTATCCCCCTCTTCTATTTTAAGAAAACTACACACACAAAAAATGTGTTACCCTTCTAGAAAACATAACACTGGAAGCACTCACTGGTGCAGACAACCTAATTCCTTGGTTTATATAACTCTGTAAAGACCTCCCTGCCACACCTCTTCTACATATTTATAACCTCTGCTTAATTCAAAATACATTATCAGATATATGGAAAACTGCTCTGGTTAAACCCCTTCCCAAACAGCCTCAGCCCATAAATTCCTCATACTTCTGCCCTATTTCCCTCCTCCATACACTTGGGAAGATACTTGAAAAACTAATATAGAACCAGCAGTCCCCTTGCGTCTAATACTACCATCTCCTCACAGTTAAACAGCATGGATTCTGGGCTTGCCAGAGTGCAATGTCAACATTAGGGTCACTTGGAGATGATATCCTCCTCAACATGGATAAAGGAATCCTTTCAGGATTGGCCTTACCAAAGCTTTTGATCTAATTGATCACTTCCTGCTCCTTCTCTCCTTCCAGGAAATCAGGGTTAGTCCCAAGACTGTCATCGGATTACAACATTTCTTACCAAATAGTTATTTCAGAGTCAAATTAGGCCCATCTCTACCACCGCCAGCACCCCTTACAAGAGGAGTGCCCCAGGGATCCACACTCACCCTACTTTTGTTTTCTGTCTTTATTAACAAGCTTCCCTCTGATCTCGCAATCCTTTCTACTACTCTTTATGCATATGACATACTTATTCTTTGATCCATTCTCTCACATTCAACTATTCAAACCCACCTTCAGTCTGTCCTCCACTCCCTTAACTCTTAGCTAAACAACCATAAGCTACTGATAATCCATCCAAAACAAAAAGTGTGATATTCGGATCCTTACAAAAACTGAAAAAGACTGCTAAACGTTTCAACGTTGCAGATCTCAATGGTCGCCCAATAGAAAAAAAACACATCCTTTAAATATTTAAGTTTATGGCTAAACCAGTCACTTAACACCCAAAGCCACATTGAAAACACCAGGAAAAAGATCAGTTAACTTTCATTCTTGTCCAAGAAAATGTATTTCTTTCTCTCTTTCTTCAGACCAGTTAGAGCTGCAATAAGCAAAGGAGTCCTCCTTGCTGAATTTGAATATGTTATTCCCATCATAGCCAGATCCTCTGAAAAAAATCTACACTTTACTGTCAATTGAAAACAACATCTGCTGACTCATTTCCAATTCCTCCCCTCAGGAACACCATTGCATCACCCTCTCCAGGGTCAGATGGCTACCACTCTCTTACAGAGATAAGCTACTCCTGAGTTGTCTTGTTTTCAAACCACTTCAACTAGATGCCTTTACACTTCTTGCAGCCAAAGTCCATAATAAACTACCTACTACAACCTCCTCAACCTCTCACAATTAACTCCTTCACTCCAGACAACCAGAACTTAACTTCACTGCATCAACCGTTCCTTGTCCATTCTTGCACCCAAACTGTGGCAATCCCTCAACCTTCATATTAATGAAGCCTCTTCTTTTCCCACCTTCAGAGCTCAACTCAAAAGATACTTCCATCAAAAGTCTCATCGCAAGTACTTTTCTGTTGGACACATAACCTAACTCCCTTCCCTCCTGCATCATTTCTGCTTTCATCCTCTCTTCTCAACTGCTGCTAACCTCTCATATTTACTACTAAAATTAATTCAGACATGATTTTCTACTCTCTAATATTTACATATTGTATCATCTATGGGATTACTGCAGTGGTGGTGCTGCAGTAGCGTTGTCGCCTCACAGTTAGATGTTGCCCATTCGATTCTCAGTTAGAGCATCTTCTGTGTGGCGACATGCGTGAATGGGCGTTCCTTCATTGAAGGTTGTGCGTTAGGCCCGGCAAGCCAGCACGTAAGACTCTACTGCCAATCATTAGCGACCGGAGTTCCGCTGTGGCGACCCCTAACTGGGAAAAGCCGAAAGACACAAACAAACAAATCGTCTATGGGATTATTAACCTTCTGTGATTTGACCATGCTTGTGAATTTGTTCTATTTTTTTTTTTTTGTGAATCTCTTCACCTGGGCTATGCCTGCAAATGGTCTAAAGTGATCAGTATACTAGGTTGGTAAAAAATAAAATAAGTAAAATCATAGCCAATAATGGAAGTGGCAGTGGAACCATTGTTTGTGATGATGCCAGTGGTATGCCAACATCAGAGAATAATGTTCCTAACATAATTAGCTCTGCAAATTAAGATGATCTCATGTTAATAATGCACATTTCCATTTACAGCCAGCATCACGATCATAGCAGAGCTAAACTATCATCAAAATCTTTTGCATAACATTTCTTTGCAACAACTAAAAAAATGCAGGTGTCTAAGTAAGCTTACCATAAGATTAGATGTCTGAATGATCACTGCTGCACTAACATTAACTGTATGGGTTATATCCTGCCACAGATATAACAACTGTCAGCTTTCAAAAGTTCTGGGCACCTTCTACATGCCCAACCTATTGGTCAGCTCGAGTTAAGCTGACTAAAAACAAGTTTAAACACCAGAAAGGTGAGTGCCTTGATCAGGGCAAGTATCTATTTTATGTTTACGTGCTTGTGTCTGTCCTTTGTATCCCACACACCTTGCATTTCTATCCCTTCTGAAACTGCTCCTTAAGCAAAGTCTGAGGCATCTGGAGCAGGGAGGGAGAAGGGAAAACCTGCCTTAGAGAAATTTGCTATCTCTTCCAAGTCATTTTTCTTCTGACAAACTCCAGCACTGGGATATGTAAATACACAGGAGATTGGTACTGGGAGCAAAGAGACTTCAGATACCATTGTATCTTTCTCAAGTAGAGTATTGTCAGGGGTATCATGAGAATCATAGAAGCCATGAGACCCAAAATCCTAAGGTATTCCTTTGTAGTGACCACATTCTGAGTGGAACACCTTAGAAAAAGATTTTGATATACATATATTTCTTCCTGTGGAAGAAAAGCTGTTTGAAGTGAGGTGCTTAGCTGACACCCCAGGAACACACACACACACACACACACAAAAATAACATTTAAACATTCTCTTGGAATCCCAGCTTGTGTAAGAGATGTCTCACCCAAGTGAAATAATTCTGACGCTTTGAAAAAGATTCTAGAAAGATAAGCATGTCTTCTAAATTCGGGACAATTTGGATACCCTGTCACCTGCAATAAGTTATAACTGGGACTAGACACTTTGTGAACACTCTAGGTGCAGTGGATTGTCAAAAGGGTAAGCAGACAACTGATAATTTTATCCAGACACACAAAACCTAAATAAATTCCTGAAGTTTGGATGTACAAGGATGTGTTGATAAGCATATTTTAAATCTAGTGTTACCAGGAAACTTACATGAGGAAGAAGTAGAAACTGGTTGTGTGGTCACATCATTTTGAACAAGGGAACTATCACAATCAGGTTTAAGAAAGGAAGATCGAGAACTGGTCTTCAGGCAACTTCTTTCTTTAGCACTAAAAACATCCTGAATAAAAACCTTTCCCAACCTGGGAAGGAGAAACTGGTTGCATCACTCCTGGGGACAGCATGAGTTGAAGGACAGGAGAAAATAAAGGAGTCCTGTCTGATCGATGAGGACCTACCCCCCGAAAGGGGAGATTTCCTCCCACTGACATTTTAACCATGATGAATGATCTTCAGAACAAATTTTTTGAAACTATCTGTTGCCAAAGGGAAGATTCAGACTTTCTGGAGGGGAAAAGGGACAGCCAGGGTGGAAGGGGTAAAATACTCTTTTAATAGTTATTCTGACTTGTTGGACTGTCTCTATTTTTTTTGAGGGGGGTACCTGAATTCTATTTTCTTCTTAAAAGTCTGTTTACCAGCATTTTGTTGAGTCTGTTTATTTTGTTTTTTTGCTACAACTGGATGATGGGTTAGAAAATCCCTTAGAGCATTTGGAAAAAGAGGGATGAAAAAAATTAGAAACATAATTATTTAAAGCAGATTTTTTCCTTACAAGAAGAAACTGCAGAAACAAATGTTCCTCTTGCTTTCACAATTAGCCAGGATAAAGTTTAACTTATGAACCTGACAATTCAAAATTATGAAAATCAAAGTTACAGAAGTATGCACCTTTTTTCATACTAAAAGCAATCTCTCCATTCTTGTCAGAAGAAGTTTGGATAGGAATTAACCAAATGTTTAGCAACAGTAGGATTAAACAAAACTATAGCTGTTGGGTGAGGTTTGGGAAGACTGTATAAAAATTTAAAAGACGAAGGAAATTTGCACATTCTATCTGCCTTTTTAGGGGCAGCAGGTGACAATCAGGAAAATTGCAGTCAGTGCCATGCACATCCTCAATAGCTGACAGAACCTGGAGAAAGGGTGAAGGTTCTGAAAATTCCTTCTGTAACAGTTCACATTATTTTCTGAAGGACTGAAAATCCTCACTGTTCTCCCACTGAATACACTGATACATTCTGTAAATAATCACAGAGAAAGTGACCCCCCCCCCCTCCACAGGGAGTATCAGAAACTGAGCTTCCCTCTGAGTTTGAATAAGAAACCCTGCATCTGGCCTTTTGTCTTTCTCTCAAGTTTCTGCATCTTGAATCTCTCCAGGAAAAGAGCCATCCCTCTTTCTTTTACTAGAAAGAACCTTATAAGAAGAATCAATAGCTTGAATTAAACACTGAGCCAGACCCAGTAAACTACTCTTGTCTAAGGAAATTTGATGATGAGTAGATACATGTTTAGTTTTCTGTTTCTTTTTGACAGGAAAAATTAGGCCAGCTGTGTTACTAATGGCAACAGAAGATTCCCCATGGATGTGCACAACATTCTTATCAAACAGGGAAGTCTTATCTGTTCTAGGACCAACAGGAGTTGCTCTCCCTTGTCCACCGAGGAGACCTTGAAAGCTGCAGAGGACATGGCTAACTTCCAGTCCCTAGTGATTGCAAGTGCTGCACTAGAGGGATCATGGGAAAAACATGAGTGATCTGAGGAAGAAGCTATGGCCACAGCAGAGTCATCCATTTGTGGCTGAGGCAAACTGCTAGCCTGCTCTGGTGGCAAAGGCTGTTTACTTAACTTTTCCTTTTTATGGCTGGAAGAAGGACCATGCATAGGACCGGTAGTTTGTTTAATGGCAAAGGCAAAAGTGGTGCCTCTTTCCTAGATAAACAAGCAGCAAATGCTGATAAAATTTAAAAATTTTTTTAGTCACTTTTTCACACAAAAACACAGGAAAAACACTTTAAAACAATTTCAAGTTCCAAAATGTAAAACAAATGCAATTTCTCCCCAAAAGAAATGCTTTTCAAATACCTTAAATAGTTTTAACTGACAGAAAAAGTGTGCTCCCATTTAAAGTACAGTAAGGCCCAATGGAAGTCCATAAAAACACAAACTTCTAGCTTAAAATAACTTTCCTAAAGAGGAAAGTACAATAAAACAAGGGTATATAATGCAGAAGGTTTTTCAGCAAAGGGAATTTATCTTGGCAGCAATGGAACAACGCCATCCTTGAAAGCCCGGAATGGAGAGGTCTCCTCAATGGCTAAAAATTTCAGAAGGATTTGACACCCAAACCTGTCTTATTAGTCAGCTTTATAATCTGACCATCTGTTATATCCTTGACAGATATAATCCGTGTAGCTAAGGCTACTGCATAAATGGTCAATATGATGAATATTGATGATTTCCTTGTAATATTTTAGTTGCACTTTGGGAAGTATATTATCAGAAAAACAAAATCTGAGAAGCATTTCTGGTGGCATCTTTGGAAGTAATGAAGCTGACGTGAGATTTTTCGGGTAGAAGCAGAACTATCGGTCACGTAAGTCTCTTTTATGAGCGTCAAAGACAAGGTCAGGTAAGGGCAGCATTACTTTCAGAGAAAGACAGCTACCCATGTTTAAACAAGTGAAGTCAGCCTTCAGCCCTCATCCTTACAGGCCTTGCTTACTCATGTGTATACAGAAATATAACTTGAAGGGGTCTGTAGTTTGAACATTACCTGCTGCTACTACTTTAATAGGCTCATTTAGATAGGCATATAGTCTTTATCTCACTGTCTTCTTATTTCTTCATATTATTGATCCTGAGGGAGGACAGAAGGATTTGCTCCAACTCATTTTTTAATAAATTAATTAACAAGGCTTATTTATTATTTATCAAAAATGTATTAATGCATCTATTTGTAGGTGAATGGAAATCCCCCTCTTTTCTATATTTCAGATCTCAGTAGATGTATTACACAAAATGCCCATAATGTGCAAGTTTTCCATTTAACAGCAGCAGTACATTTCTATATGTAGCCTCATAGGTTAATACTAGGCTAACATGCCCTGAAGGGCCATTTTAAGTCTAGTCAATAATACCAGGTCAGAATCAAACCTTGTTTCTTTGAGGTGAAAACCTTAACCATCATGCCAATCCCACCTATAGGCACACACTTTGCACTGCATGAACATTACTCTGAGCTAAGTTCAGACATCTTTCTTTGACTTGTTTTAAAAAGAAATGCAGGTTTTAGTATATAAAATTATAATTTACTGAAATATGGTATACTTACATTCAGCACAGTTATTTCACCAACTACAATATACTTACAGATCAACCTGAGCTCACATTTTAAATTTCATTTTTAATTTACTAGAGCTGTGTGATTCCTTTTTACCTAACTATACCATATATTTGGTTAAAATGCTGTCATCCTTGTGACTTTTACTTTCATGTTACTTAAAGAAAAGTATTGAGGTATAGGAAAATGCATGCTATTCTCATGTAACAACGTATTCCTTCTTATTTAAACTTTTAATTTCTTGGCATAACAAAACAAATAAAGTCATGTCTTTATAAAACCACAATAAGAGCAAACTAAACTGACACACAAGAAGAAAGTGCGCCATTATGAAGATATAATGTATCAGCAATACAGCATTAAGAAATACAGAATGCAACAAGTATAGAGCACATTAAAGTAATCTACTTTCACAGATGTTGGTAGAGTTATTCATATAAAATCTGTAAAATGCTTTTCTGGTTCCTTTCTAAACTAGAGTAACAACCTTAATTAAATCAATAATATTTGTTTCTCTTTTCTGCTGAGTTATCATTTTTGTACAGTACGGTGAAGTTTTGTGTAAAAGACAGTGCAAGAAAGCAGTAAACAACATCCTTCATTAAGATAAAAAGGCTTTCAGTAGCTGATAAATGTGAAAGCCTGTTCACGGTGGCCATTAATCTTTTGATGAGTGTGGTGGTTTATCAGCAATGTTTTTGCCCTCAGTTTTTTCTTTCATTTTGTCCAAGTACACTGCCTCCCTGGGGTACACATCTATTCTGTAATAAAATAAGTTTTGCCCAGTCATTTGTCTTGAGGAAAATGAATAGTGTCACTTTAATAGTGATCCCACTGTTTCTTATGCCCAGTGAAATTTGAAACTTTAGCTATAAAGATCAGATTTTACAGTAAAAAATGAAGTTAAGTTGCCAGCATTGAGTTCCTAGCATAATTGTAAACTGCAATGAAATTTATTTTCCATGTTTGAAATATATTTTGTTATCTTTTATAAATAATGGAATAAAGTACTATGAACATAACAATGATTGAAAAAAACTAGTTTTTTAGAATTAATCATATATTTATTAAGAAGTAACTTCAAATGCATATGGAATTATTCAGAACAAGGTTAATGCTATGTAGAAGCTGCCACCTGGGAGGCTATAGATGAGTCTATTAAAGGAAGGCTATGCAAGTAAAGACACAATGAATGAGTCTATCCCATGCAAAAAGCAGGTCATCCAGAGTTCATTATCACATTCCTGTTAATCATAGATGGACAGGGGAAACCTGCAGAAGAGTCTGAGCATGGTGCTGAATTCATGTTTTGCTTCATAAATAGAAAGCAATATATTTAGCAAATGACTGTAATGTCAGGAATGCTGTCAATAAGTATTGTATGGTAAAAAAAAAAAAGTACTTGCAATATTTTCCAGTAGCAGAATGAATGAGCTTGTTCAGTATGTCAAGTTGATAGGTGAAATAGATCAAAGACGTACTTTGTTGGCCAACTAGGTGTGGTATAATAATTTTGCCCTGATGTTAAGCTTTTTTTTTTTTTAAAGATCTTTGCATTCTGTAAAACTGTAATTCTGTACTCCAGTAAGCAATGTCAGAAGAGCTTGATGAATCTTTCTGATTTGTAGAAATGATAAAAGTTATACTTAAAAGTGAAAAGATGCAAAAAGCATCTGTCAGTGGCCAATACTGCAACAGAAAAGTTTAAAGGATACTAAATCAATACAGTGTCAGAAAATTAAATGAAACATAATGAAATAATATTGTGAGAAATAAGTGGACAATGTGAAAAAAATGCAGCAGTATGCCTTAATCCTTACCACACTGTGACATCACGAAAGGCATCATAAAAATGGGAACAGAATTATCTATTAGTCCTGGCAATTACATGGCACAATGTTAAATCATTTTACAAACTTATCAATCTTACCTTCTCAGATCTGTTATGAAAACTTACAGGTCCACTACCTCCCCATGATGATATGGCTATTTAGTGACCACTTCTACATCAGTATATATCCATTCCCCGTCATCAAAGACTTTAGCCAGTAAAATTACATCCATTGTGTTTCTGATGTCTCTGCTGTAAGTTAGTTGTGAAACATCTAGTTACCCAATTCAGACATTTCTATAACCTCTATATCTCCAAAAATATCATATCACCAGTCTGGAATACAGCTATCATTAAGCCACACCATAAAACGAACCCAGCCACACTTCACATGTTTGACCAATATCAATAATTTCAACCCTCTGAAAGATATTGGAAAAATTGTTTATACTCAACCCTCCCAAAACTTACTGCAGTTCCAGCTCCTGTCTCAATAGATTTTGGCCTGGTCAGAGTACTATGACTAGTCTTTGGAAACCCACTGATGACATTTTACAGAATGCAGAAAAAGGAAACATTACAGGAACCCTTTTCACTGACCACACCAAAGCCTTAGACTTAATTGACCATTCTCTCCTTTTTAAATATTATTATAGAAATTTGACTTAGCAAAGCTTTTCTGCCCTGGTTCAAAAAATCCTAGATAAACAGACACTTCAAAGTCAAGGTAGGTACAATCTTGTCAGACACAGTCCATCTCAAAAAGGCATTCTTCAAGGCTCCATCTTTTCCACATCCATTTGTCTACCTTCATTAACAAATTAACACATGACCCTCCTTCCATTTCTCCTTTACTTTGATGATAATGACATCTACCACTCAGGTCATTCCTACTCTGAATTCATTTCCAACTTGAACCTAACCTGCTCGAACTTTAACAACTACTAACCCACTCAAAACAAAAGCAATTATTGTTGCTACTCCTAACAGATTCCCCAACTCCCCTAAGAACCTTACCATCACTGACCTAAACAATGACACCATCAAAACTACCACCTCTTTCAAATATCTAAGAGTTTGGCTCAATTAGTGAACCATCTTTCAAACATGCATAGAGCAAGAAGTCTAAAATTAACTCCCTACTTTTCTGTGCCAGGAAAAACTCACCTTTGCTCTCTTCCCCCACAAGTTCAGCCACTGGGAAAGCTATTCTTCTAGCCCAGCTGGAGAATGTTCTACTTATTTTAGCAGCAGACTCCTAATGCAACACAACTAAGCTTCTAACAATAGTTATTGCATACAGACACTTCATCAATAGCTCTCTTCTTCAAGAACACCACTGCCTCAGTCTCATTACAGCAAAATGGCTACCCATTAAACAGAGATCCAGCCTTCTTCTTGGAACCCAAGTCTTCAGACTACCTAACCTTTAACCCATTTCTACTTTTTCAGGCTAAAGTCATGGAAAATCCCCCTCCCATAATTTATACAACCTACTGCAAACTGGCCATTCTCTTCCTGCTCCATAAACCTCATTCCAATCTACCAGACAGACCTACTACCGTCTCCATAGCAGCTCCATCCCTCTGATAATCACTTTCACAGCACATCAAACAGTACTAGCATTCAAATTTGGAGAAGATCTTATTTCTCACATTCAGCATGAACTCAAGTGCTCCTGCTTATAGAAAGCCATAACACCTAACACCATCCCCTTTTCTATGCCCTGACAATACAAAATTTCCACCAACATTAGTATTCCTCAACTTAATTCATCTCCATTTAATCTCTCATCTATGCATTGGAAACACTCAGCAGTAACAAATGCACTTATTCAAGTCTCGATTTATACTCTACTGTGATACATGCACTTCAGCATATCTATGTTTCTAAACATTGTATTTTTGTATTTTCAGTCATTGTACACTAGAGTATTTTTTCTTGTCACCTGGGCTGTGCCTGCAAATGTCCATTCTTTATCAGAGTACCTATAGATTGTTAAAGAATTGGTGCTGAGAATGTAAATTTAATGAGGAGGTGAGTTTCACTGAAATACATTGCATTGTGTGAGCCAGCAGAGCACTTTCCAAAGGGGTTTACCCTTTTCACCATTATGGTGCAACCATGGAATTGGTATATATAATTTAGAAGGTTATGAGACATAGCCTACCCCATGAGTGTTGCAATGTGGCTTACCCTCCTGCAAAAAAAAATTGTGCATGTATGTGTGTTTGTTATGTTTTTATACTAACCATTTTTGGTTTTCAGTTTTCAGAAAATGGTGAGTGAAAAAGATATGTTTCACTCAGATGTAAGAAAACTTTCTAGATCAGTGTGTGACCCCACTGTACAAATTTAAATAAATAAATAAATCACAATTAAAGCACTAGCCCTTCTTAATCTGTGGCTTCTGGGAAGCTTCCTAAATACATACGTATCAGTGTGTATCATCTTGAGGCTCCACATTTATTCTTACTGATAGTAAGGGTTTCTGTAGCTTAAAGCATTATGCATGTCCTAGCAAAAAAAAAAAAGTATGCGCACTTTTAACTTCACTGCATAGATTGCCCAAAAAATATTAATCATGGCATACTGATGATTTCAAGTAATGATGAAATTACTTTGTTCCATGCAGGCTGACTATAAAATGAACTTGTGCGAGTTTTCTTATTTTGTCTTATCTTTATTAACCACATAAGGTCTTGGAGACCCCATTGCTTGCTTTTAGATATTGTCAAGTAGCTTTGATCATATTTATTTGGCCTTTCCTATACTTACTCTTGTCCCAACTTAAAACTCTACTTGGCTAACTTAACTTACTGATATTGGACTCATCAATCATTATTTTCAATATGGGGTCATTGCCAATGTGATTTCTAATAATATACCAGTACAGATTCCTTTGTTTTGGGTGAGTTCCTCCATTGTCATGTTTGCATAGCCATGCAGTTGGTATATATAAGTTCAGGGGATATGGGGGGCTTGCCACCTTATGGGGTTGCAGATGGGCTTGCCCCCTGAAAAACCTCGTACTTTTATTTTATTCAATGGTTTGAAAAGTAACCAGATTAACTCAGTGGGTTGAGCTCTCATTGAAGTAAATGATGATTCTTAGTGGAAGTCATTTATGTGACTAAATACTCTTGGCATGCAAGTAGACATTTTAATAATAAGCCACTACCGGATGTGGCTTTAGCATGGTTTATCCACTGGTGGGACAGACTGCATTTCTGGACTTCCAAATTACTAAACTAAAAATCCTGCCAAGCAGTACTCATACCTAGAAGTGGATTATTGCTATTAAGCAATGTTATTTTTAATAAACAAAAATAAAAATTCTTACTGTTTTTTTTAAATTGTGGCATCATATTTCAGAAAGTCTTTTATGTTCTGTCTCTATTTGTCATCTTGGATATCAGACGACAACTTTGATGCATAAAACACATAAGTGCTGTCACTTTCATAGTATATTAGCATCAGATACTTTTTTATTTATTTATTTTTTAAGAGTGACTAGAGTGTTCATCTCCTGTTGTTTTTATTTGGTTTCTTATCATTTTCTGATAGTATTTTGCTATCATTGAAGTTTCCATGCCTTTTTGAGAGGGTGGGAATATATAGCTCTACAGATATTTCATTTCAATGCTTTGTGATACTGAGAATATGGTTAAAATTTTTATTTTGAATAGCTACACCTGCAATAATCTGTGCATTTTTTTTTCTTTTTGTGTCCAGACATTTCCTTGATTAACGTTAGATTTATGATGGTTCTTCTGATTGCTATGTGCAAAATGTAATGCTAGATTTCCTGAATATTAATTTATTTTTTGTATGAAAATAGATTTAAACATCTATCTATAGAATATGCATTTATGTACATGCATGTATAGTAGTGACCTACAGACAGCATCTTTGTTGTGAATAACACTACCTATCTCCTCTTCTCCTAAATTCTGCTCATCTGAACCATTCTTAAAATATCAAAGGCAAAGTTATTTTTACCAGTTCTTTTTTCTATAATTATACTCTCACATTGTAAAATGTACTTCTTTTCTAAAATTTTCAGTCTTTACTTTGGTTACTTCAGTGAACCTGTTTTTATTATGTTTAATAAACAGTTGTTTGTATATACTGTATGCTGAGCATCTGCCCAATTACATCATGGTTATATGTAATTTGACATCACCTTCTGATGATGTCATAGGATCATAGGATCATAGGAGGTTACTAGGCTAATGGCCCTGAGGCACTTATAAGCCTAGCCAAGAGTTTATTCCCCAAAAGGAAACTTCAGTCAGCACCTGTTGCCCCTGTCAGTGAGGGACATAGGTGGAACCTCTGGGACAAATTTGTGGTTTCCCATCTACTCATCAAGGTTGCGCTTGAATAGGATCAGCAAGTTACTCTGTTTGACGTATATGAGACAGCCCCTGGGAGACAAACCTGTCATTCCAGCAGGTTTTGTTGATGTTGCATATTATATTTAAGCCTTTCAAGCGGGTAATGTGAGAAGAGTTAGACTTATGGATATGAAGCATCTCTAGTAGGGTAGGGTCCAAAATTGCCTTGTAGGTGAGACACAGATCACCTCTGAGCAATCTGTACCATACCGAGTAGAGTGATAGTGATTTGAGCCTGTCCGCATAGGACAAGTCTTAGAGGCCATGGATTCTCTTTATGAAGTATTTCTGTGGCCTTTCCAGTTGGTGCAGGTGTTTGGAGAGGTACATACCAAACTGGGCGTTATACTCAATTATAGGCCTAATGAGGGAGGAGATTACAGAGAGGTAATAACCAGATGGAATCACCTTACTTATGAGATGAACCAAGTAAAAGGCTTTTCTGATCACTACCGCCACATGATGGTCGAATGTGAGATTATTGTCAACTTGAGTACCCAGATCTCTTACCACAGGTTGTGTGCTTAGGGGGTTGCCGTTGATGTGGTAGGGGCCATGTTTTTGCCGAATGGTATGATAATACATTTTATTTGTGTTTAACTTAAGGCCATGACTTTGACACCAGTCATTTGCTGCTGTGAGACCCTCTTGCAGTATGTTAACATCATTTGGGGAGTCAATGACAGCACCAAACTTACAGTCATCCACAAACTTGGTCAGCCACAGGCTTTTTGTCTTTGCCTGGACCACTGAGAAGTAGAAGTCAAGCAGTAGGCATCCCAGGACAGATCCCTGAGGAATACCACGAGTGACAGGTCTGCTGTCGGAGGTGGAGGCACCTATTTTGACCTTGTGGATCCTATTGGTGAGCCAGTTGGCCACCCACCTGATGAGATAGGGATTTATGCCAAGTTGTGTTAGCTTTTTGATGATGCCTGATGATGATGTCAAAAGCTTTGGTCAAGTAATTCAACAGAAGTTAGTTTATAGTGAATATTACTTGATTTCTGTAATCTGGGACAGATGTTAACACATAAAAAGGCACGGAGATTTAGACTGAAAAAAAATGAGAGTAGATAGCCACCATCATACATTTCTCTCTCTCTCTCTCTCTGTCTTGTTACACCAAACAATTAAATCTACTCCGCCTCCCTTGATGACATCATCACATACAGGCAGGGATTACCAGTTCACTACTTCACAGGAATGAGATATTGAACTGGTGTCCTGCTACACCAGGACTAGATAATGAGATTATATAACTTTACATGTTTCTGACCCCCCATTACCTTTTCTGTGCATTTCTTAAACATACCTTAGAACTATGCATGGTAACTTAGTCTGACCAAAGTATTTTGGGCAGCAGGTTCAGCATTATGTTCAAGATGATATGGTAGACAGGGAGCCTGCCTGGAATACCAGGTCTGATATAGTGGTGGAGCTGCATGGCCTGTCTAGCACAGGACACCTTCCTGTAAGGTGGACTGCTGAAATCAGGCATGATGGCCAGCACTGCCTTGATACTTGAATTCTGACCCTAAAAGACAAGGGATAGTCTTTCCAGACCAGTATCCCACCAAGAAATTAAATCTATTATTTAAAACAGGACAATACGAACCATCTTCAAAAGAGTTAAGGGGACAGTTCATGCTACACCAAACCATTCATGTATCCACTCATAGGCTCTATTTTGGATTTCCAAAGCCTGCAGTATAACTCCACTTGTATGTGAAACTTAGTCCTGTAGGCAGTCTGGCTTCGCACCAAGTACTGCTAGCAGTACTGAGTTCTCCATATGGGTGGAACATCCACTTTGCCAAGAATCGCATTAATTTAAGTGGGCCTCAACAATGCACCACACTAAAAGTTTTTGGAAACGCAAGCTTGATTCCATTTCTGTAACTAGGAGAAGGGTTCTGGCAGACCCATGAGCAGATACTGAAGTGGGACTGGTGCAGTACTATCTTTTGAAATCAAGCCTAGAATAACTGCTCAGTGTAGCTTGTTACTTCTTCCCAAGCCCTCTTGAAATCTGGCCCAGAATTAAACTCAGTCAAGTCACTCAGTAAATCAAGCAGGCAAAAAAACTATAAATTTTAAGTTGTTATTGTTCTTCTTTCGGCTTTTCCCGGTTAGGGGTCGCCACAGCAGAACTCTGATCTGCTAATGATTGGCAGTAGATTTTTATGGTGCCGAGGTGCCAGCTCAATGCCCAACCTTCAACAAAGGCACACCCATTCTATGCATGTCTTTCGAATGCTACTCAACCACGGGGTGGACATGCAGACTTCACACAGAAGGCGCGCCATTCGAAAATTGAATGGGAGAACCTCTTGCTGTGTTGCAATAATGCTAACTGCCGCACCACCGCTTAATCTCTAAATATTAAGTGCAGTAATATTTAAGTAAATATCAAACAAGAAGCCTCTGCTGCAGCATAAACCAATAACAAAAAAAAAATGCAACAAAAATCCAAGAATCAACGGGGTACCAAGTTGCAAAATGGCATGCTGATCGGTAAAAAGTAAAACTTTATTCCACTTCAATTATGGGCTTTCATCCATAAAAGAAATTCATCAGAATTGAAGTGGCAGAGTAAATAAATATTTACATAGTCACACTGAATCAAGTCACATGAAAAACTAACCAATAGATACCAAACTTGGTAAAACCGTATTAAACAGGGATAAAACATTGCATATAAAAATTGAACATGCAATCACAGTTTGTCAGCTCTCAATTAAGGGCACAGGCCAGGGAGACATGATCATTTAACCCAGGGGAACAGTGACATTTAGTCTCAATTGCCTCATAAGTTCTTTGTATTCAAGGGTATTTTCTCATGGATTACCCCTCAGATTCTAAACAACCTTCTCAACCACAACAAATCTAAAACCCACATTCTTTCCACCACTACAAATCAAAGTGGGCTTAAACAAGGCATTATTCTTATTTTTATTATGTATGTTGTAAAGGTGTTCATAGACTCTTTTCTTAGTTGGCATTCCATTTTCCAAATTAAAACAAAGTTCAACACTGACATATAGTGATGTATACCTCACTAGCAGTACTGCAATCTGCATCCACCAATAATGTCAAACAATTGCCCAAATACTTCACAGGTGCACACTCTATTTCCAAGATGCATTTCCACTGCCTGCAATCACCACACTTCCTGGTACCCTTACCAGCAAAACCAGTATCAAGGTCACAACCCCTATGGCTACATATTTCAAATTTACTCTTGAAATTGATACTCTTCTTATAAATAAATAGAGATGATGTACCCAAAATGGCCACAGTGTCATTATTAGACCTAAAAATACCCCGATTCCTATGTTTAGGGAGTCGACTAGGATTATGTGAATCACCTCAATGACTGTGCTACATGAAGCAAATTTGTGTTTGCTACAATTTAAAAAGAAGTTAACCACTGTAATACTGGAATTGCAGTCTGGGACCAACATATTTAGGACTTTTGTTCTTTAATTTTTCAATATAACTTCCTGAGAAACATACAAATAAAAAACCTTGCACATAATCTTTAAATGACTTATTCATTTTCACTTTTCATTCTACAAGGAAAAGCAACTTATATATATATATATATATATATATATATATATATATATATATATATATATATATATGGACTATATTTGTGTCTTCATGCTGAAATCCCTAGCTTCCCATTGCCCCATACCTAGCTGTTTAACATTATAACATTACTTCTTTCTGTCCTGACTTTTTCTAGTAACATTGTACCTCATTTTTCCTGTTATTTTAACCAAATATTAGTGCAAACATTTAGGACCAGATTAATAAAGATTCACAGAAGTAATCAGAATGCACATGCAACTGCCACACTTCCTGGTACCCTTACCTGCCAAACCAGTATCAAGGACACAACCCTTATGGCTACATACCTTGAATGTACTCTTCAAATTGATACCCTTCTTATAAAATAAATAGATGTGATGCTTTCTGGGCAAGATTTGCAGGAAAGCTGATAATTTTCAAATGCGTCTTAGTCTGACAAATGCATCTTGGTATAATGCAGCCACAAAGGATAAGCAGCAATGTCAGCGTAACTGCAGTCATAGTCAGAAACCCTATGCTGATGGAAAAATATCCACAGACAGGTAATTGTTTGAGAGGTTTTTGTATCTTTCGGCTTTTCCAAGTTAGGGGTCACCACAGTGGAACTCCGGTCCACTAATGATTGGCAGCAGATTTTTACGTACCGAGTTGCCAGCCCTGACGTACAACCTTCAACAAAGGTACGCCCATTCACGCATGTCTCCACACAGAAGACGTTTTAGCTGAGAATTGAACAGGACAACGTCTTACTGTGAGGCCACAACGCTACCGCAGCACCACCAGTTTCACACAAGGGTATGTACCATTTCTTTAAAAATGGAGTTATACTTTTCAGTGCATATGCATCACACACACTACAATAACAGACTTCAACTTAAGCAAAGCCAGAATCAAACTTACATCAGTCACCAGAGTCTGGTAACCTATCTGCCTAGCTACTTGTACTATGGTGCAGTAGACTACGTTACTATTGGTCAGATATGTCTGAGCTGTGAATATGTGGTTACAGCATAAAATACTGTACCAGGTGGTCTTTTGTACCCATACAATGATCAATACAGAATTTATGGCAGGTACAATATGCTAAAAGCCAAATATAGTCAATAAAGAATGATGTGATTACCATTGGGCACTCTGGGTAGTACAATGCACAAAAACACAACACAACAAAACTTTTTGTCATGTATTTACCTAAACATATCACACAACTTGAGAAAAATCAGAGATTCATAATGAAAAACATTAGTAGCCTCAAGTAACTTACCCCGGGATTCATGAAGCTCGGTGAAAGGATGGCGTTAACCTTGCTCCGACCATGCAGCGTAGATATGACGCAGCAGCACCACATGCATATTAATGAAGGCATGCTGCCACAACATCCACATGCATAGGAAATGTGTCCCAGTGCAGGGGCATGTCTAAGCGCTGCATGGAGGCGTGAACATGTCGGCTGCAGACGCGCAACCTAAAATGCTGACTAGTACAGCCTGCCTCTTATAGTAATCACTCCTGTCAGTGTCCATGGATATTGAAATGTATGCAAAGCATACAAGACAGTTTTGCGAACACCAAAATAAAAAGTAAACACAAAGGCATGTAGCTGAATATTGAGCCCCCGCCCCTCAAACAAATGACATTTAAAACCCCGTGCCCGTATTGCATTGTAGTGTTGATTGTTATGCCAAGTGGAAGTGAAATGCAGCGTGTTTGCACGCCGCTGCCCTTTGCTAAGCCTAGCCCAGTGGTTAGGATTACCACCTGTCCCACTTTGTGAGGGACAGTCCCTCTCTGGGCAGTTGTGTCCTTACTACAAATATTAAAAATGGCAAATGTCCTGCGATTGTAGGACATAATTATGTCCCATATTTTATGTAATAGTTCCATAAAATAGTTAATTCTGTATCTAAACTACCTAAATGTTACAAGAAACAGAATAAGCAACTAAACTGCTAAAAGAATAAGCTGTCACTTAGGCATAAAAATAAAGTACTTTCCTTTTTACTGACCGTGGGTATGTGTTGGCCTGTGAAATCTGATGTGTGTCCCAAAGATGTCCCACTTTGACCATTTGAAAACGTGGCAACCCTACCAATGGTCAGAGCATTCACTCAATATCTGCCCATTCGCGGTGCAGGTCGTCCCTGTCTTGACAGCCCAAAGATGAATGGGTATTACCTGGGTCTACCTACCATGTCATGAAAGATAGGTATTTGCGTGTACCTATGTGCGTGAAGTACAGCACGTGGAAGATCAAATATGACAGGGTTCTCCTCACAACCATATTGGTACCAGAGATATGTAGAGTATGCAATGTGTTCTGTTATCTGTGCCATGGGCCATCAACCAGAGAAGGGACGGATGGTGTGTGTGGAATATGGTGTGGGGGTGAGGGGTAATGTAATAATTCACCAAGGGGAGACTGGGTCAGATGTACAATAGGTGAACTGGAGGTGTACGAGGGAGCAGTGGGTGAATCAGAAAGGAAACCAAAGAACATACTTTCACATCCGCAATACACCCTGACAGGCAATACTGCAGAACACAATCCCATAAACATATGAACATTAAAATGTGTGATACACATGTACAGACACATTACCGGCTCACACCTACATAATGGTCTGGCCTGAATTGAGCCATCCAACCCCAACACACCTGGATACATAACTGAATACCCATCATCCCCTCCACAGCACACCACCACCCCCTTGCTGTACGTCCACCAAAACCACCCATACTTGGGCTGCTAGCTTGGTGCAGCCATATCTGCACATAGTGCCCCCTACCCCCATCTAGTAGGCAGTCGCACCCTAGGCAGTCTCAGGCTTGCAAACTAGGTATCCCATGCATGCATAACCCTACCACATTTTCAAATAGCCAGCTGAATGGGGTTCATCGTTCACAATTTTTGGACATTCCTCATGGACTAAGTGTCTGTTCTCAAGATTAGACTTTGTGGCATAAAACAATGTCCACCCCCATTGATATCCAGGCACTAGGGCTACCACCTGTCCCACTTTGTGAGGGACAGTTCCTCTTTGGCCAATTGTGTCCTGCATACAAATTTAAAAAATGGCAAATGTCCTGAGATATTAGGACAAACATATTTCCTATATTTAATGTAATAGTTGCATAAAACAGTTATTCTGTTTCTGAAAAACCTAAATGTTATAAGAAACAGAATAAGCAACTAAAATGCTACAAGAATAAGCATTTATGTAGGCAAAACAGTGAAGTTCTGTCCTATGTACTGGCTGTGGGTATGTTTTGCCTTGCAAAATCTGACGTATGTACAAAACATGCCCCACTTTGGGCATTTGAAGAATTGGCAACCCTACCGGGCAGAAGTCAGATTAGCAGTACCTGACCACAACCCTGCTCAGCCTCCACCCGGTCCTGCAGAACTTATGACCCAGGATTAAACACTTGACCGTGATGCGCATCTCCCCACGTGCATTATCGGGAATAAATACCTTTCACATGTTCCCATGAAGCTTCCACATAGCCATTTTTCAAATAGTACATGTCCACAAATTGTATACCCTGTCCAGGTTCCTCGTCGTAATGATGTGCACAACCCCTGTATACAAACAGTACAGGTACCTCCCGTATGCAGTTGTTCATATATATGGCCATGTATAACTCCAGATATGTAGTCATATATCTATAAATGTACATACTTACATTCGCATAGCTACACATCACAAATACATGCATATAAGTAGTTGTCAAGTATGTGTCCTATTCATAAATATGTATACTTGCAAATGTATACATATGCCTCTCAGAAACATATGAACAGTAACATTTACTATACATATGTACACCAACTGACTGTCACATATGTTGCCAGTACTGTGGAATGCCTCTACTAAAGTCATATATCCTAATTACCATCCATACAGAATGTATCACGGATGATTTAGTGGTAGAACCAGTGACTATGCTGTTCCTGTTCCTGGGTCCAAGACATGCAAGGGCTGCTAATTTTAAATGATGCCCACAATAATGGCAGTTGGAAATAGGGTGATTATGGTGCCTCAAAGCAGACGTAAGTGGATATGCGCAACGGTAACTAGCAGTCATTCAACAGTATGGGAAATGTAAAAATGCATGTAGGTGTATATGCATGTGAATGTACAGGCATATATATATATATATATATATATATATATATATATATATATATATATATATATATATAGATATATATATCCATGACGAATGAACATGGACACAATAAAGCAGTCATAACTAATGTGAAGGGAAACAGCAGCAGAACCCTCCCCCCGTAGTATTTAGTACTGTCATATCAAGCCACCCAGAGGTGAGCAAACCTCCTGCCTCCCCAACCACAGGTAGGATGCTAAAACTGGAACTGTGTGCACGTTGCTAAGTCTGACTTTCAAAATGGTACAGAACGGTCCCAGTCACCATTCAGATGAGATAAACCGGAAGACTAATTGAACACACTGACCATTATATGAATGTATGTCCCAGGACTATAAGCTTGGGACGTCTGAATATACTTGGAATGAGCCAACATACAGGACATGTCCAGAGCAGTAGGGAATGGCACATGTGTAGTGGTATGGTTTATTTCTGACCAGAGAATGGATGACTGCTGTGGTTACTGTTGTTTTGCTGTGCTTGTTCTGGTAACTATGAACCATGGGTATACATGCAAATGAGGCAGCACAGCAATAGTGTAGTGGTTAGAGCATCCGCCTATCAAGCAGACGTTGCCGATTCGACTGCAGCACACACCATTTATGATGCGTAATCCATATACCAGCATATCTTGCTAATTTTATGCTGTATAATGATATAATACCATTGAAATGTGAACTGGGGTGACGTATCACAGTAAGAATGCAGAAGGTGTTTGTGTGACGGGAAACACCCTTTAAATGGAAAACCGCTGCCGTTCAGTGTTGTACTCACCCTTTGTCCAATGGCCCTTGTTCTGCCCTTGACCTCCCCAGCAACACAATAAACCGCCTCAGCCAGGCTCGATGCCAGGACCCTACACATCATAATCAATGTGATTTACCACTAAGCCATGGCAGTTATACCTAACTCTGATGTTATCACAAACATGGCAGACAGCACAATCATTCAATAGTCTGATCAAAGTAATTAACCATGTCGATGTATATGCATGCGTACGTACACACACACATAAATATGTATATTATATATATATATATATATATATATATATATATATATATATATATATATATATATATATATATATATATATATACAGAACGAACATGGGCAAAAGAAAGTATTCATAACGAATGCGAAGGAAAACAGCAGCAGAACACCCATTTTATCTAGTGCTTGACATATCAAGCTGGCCAGAGTTGAGCAAACCCCCTGCGTCTCTAACCAAAGGTAGGATGCTAACAGTGGAACTAAGTCTGCCCATGTGGTAAGTCTGACTTTCAAATGGGTGCAGAGCAGTCCTGCTCCCCAGTTGGACAAGCCTAAAACCATATGAAAACCCTGACCATCATATGAAGGTATGTGCCAGGACTATAGGCTTGTGAAGTCGGAATATACTTGGAGTGAGTCAACATGTGGGATGGGCCCAGAGCAGTAGGGAATGGAGCATGTGTAGTGGTGCGGTTTTCCTAACTGGAGAATGGATGCCTGCTGTGTTAGTGACGTGTTGAGGCGTGTGTACGGATAACTATGAACTATGGGTATACATATAAATGAAGCAGCATACGAATAGTGTAGTGGTTAGAGCATCCGCTTAACAAACAGGCATTCATGGTTCAAGTTCAACTATAGCACATATCATTTTCCATGTGGAATGAATGTTGTCCTGCTGTAAAACTGACATAATAACATGTAAAAGTGAACTTGAGTAATGCATGGGACATTTAACCACATCATTTCAATCAAAGGGGTACTGTCATAATGAATAAGGCACAAGTAAGCACAAATAAGTGGCAGTAAACATATATAACAAACAGTAAGCATATGCGACTGCACTTACACGGGTGTAAGCAGCGCCCAGCATAGGAAATGTATATGAGTATGTACAGATGTAATATCATATATATATATATATATATATAGATATATATATATATACACACACACACACACACACACACACACACATATATATATATATATATATATATATGACGAATGAACATCGTAACAATAAAGCATAGACAAGGGATGAGAAGGGAATCAACAGCAACTACAGTATCATAGAGTGCTGTCAGCGTATGCCATATCACGCTGGCAAAGAGTGAGAAAAGCACTGCTACACACACCACAGGCAGGATATTACCAGTGAGAGTAACATAGTTGAATTTCTAAGTCTATTTTACACACAGACAGAGGGTAGTCCCTGCTGGGACTACCCAAAAATTATTAAGAGCATTTAGCCCTCCTACCATTACACAAGCAAGGACTGGTATGTTCAAAGACTAAATGGTGGGAGAGCCTCAGAATACCTGAGGTGGGACAACATATGTGTAGGGCCTCTAACGCTCTGGAGATGGCAATTTTTGGAGATGTGTCATGGCTGTGATAACAAGTGGATAATGGAAGTTACACGTGTAAGTTGAACACGGGTGGGGTGGAGGAACTATGGGTATGAAATTATGGATCCAGGAGTGCCAGGGTTGGATGGCCCAGTTCTAATTGGACCACCCCATGGAGGTCAGCGAGTTCATAATAGGTATATATGCATACACACATGCAGACATCAATATGCAGAAGTACATTCTGTGTAACACATGCATTCCATTTGTAGACATAAATAATAGGAATGTGCACATACAAACATCAACAGTAGATGGAATAATAGGCTGTGCAGAAGAGGGACAGGATGAAACTGCTACAATGCAGAGGCGTGTACAGTGTCCTAAGTCAGTGCTGTACTGACGATAATCAAATGTGAGGGCTTCCCCACACATGGAATCATTCCTGTGATCTGCTCGCTACGGCAATGCCAAGTATTAAACTGGTCTAATTGTAAAGGAAATATGCTGAACACGTACATAATTAAGCTCCCATGTGTAACGTGTGCGATATCGCATAGTCATACATATTAATGAATTGTAGCATCATGTTAGCAGGAGTAAGGATGTAATGAAGTATAGAGTCTACTCTTGCCATAAACACTTGTGTGTCCCATGTGGGGCAGCCCAATAACTGCAAATAGTACTCCTTTGGTCGCTCACATCACCAGTGTTCGTGGACTAACATATGGGAGGTCGGAGGATACGTGGAGTGAGTAAACCGATGGGATGGCTCTATAGGAGTAGGGTGTGGCCAGTGTGCAGTGGTGTCAATACACCGCAAATCCGACAGGAGAATGGATGACAGCAGTGTTAGGGAGGCATTGGGGTGTGTTTGGGGAACCAGGAGCAATGGGTATATGGGTATATATGCATATGGAGCAGCACAGCAATAGTGCATTCATTAGAGCAACCCCCTAACAAACAGACATTCTCGTACCGAATCACACGGTATCACATTCCAATTACCATCGGTAATATGTACATGAACATATTGCGACATCTGTCCGCTGTGTAATGTGCTAAATACCGATTACAAGATAACTGGAGTGAAGTGTCGGTATCATAATGAATAAGGCACTAGTATGCAGGTGAAGCATATATAAACACCATTACGCATGTGTAAGTGAGTATGCACGGGGAATGTATTGGTATACAGACACACACACACACACACACACACACACATATATATATATATATATATATATATATATATATATATATATATATATATACATATAGGTTCATAGGTTCATAGGTTGGTACTAGGCTATCAGCCCTAGGGCCTATACAAGCCTAGCCATAACAATTCCCTGGCTATTTCTTCCCACATTATTTACTTTCCTGGACCCCTGTCTAGCAGGGTGACTGATGTGATCCCTGGGGTGAATTTCCTTTCTCCCATCCAATCGTCAAGGTTCCTCTTGAAGAGGTCCAAAGAGGCACTCTGCTTGACATGTATGGGCAATCTATTCCAGAGTCTGGGGAGTCTCTGGGTCAGGAACCTATCCCTCCAGCATGTTTTGTTTATTGTGATAACAAGGTTTAGATCCCTGGAGCGTGTAGCTCTGAGGGATTGGGATTTCTTTAAGTGTAGCATGTCCAACAGCTCTGGGTTTGACATGGCCTTGTATGTTAAGCAGAGATCGCCTCTGAGTAGGCGATATCACGACAGAGTATAGCTGGAGTTTTTAAGGCGGTCAGCGTAGGGCATCTGCTTTAGGCCTGTGATTCTTTTAGAGAGGTATTTCTGAGGCCTTTCCAGTTGTTGCAGATGTCTTGAGAGGTACATACCAAATGAGGCGTTGTATTCTATAATGGGTCTAATGAGGGATGAGTACAGTGGGACAATGACCTCCTTTTTTCTGGATGAAAAGCCCTTCGTGATGAGGTGTGCCACATAGAAGGATTTTCTGACTGTTGTGGCGATGTGGTTATCGAAGGTGAGACCACTGTCCACCTGTGTCCCTAAGTCTCTTATCACACTTTCTGTGTTTAGTGTACTGCCACCTATATGGTAATTCATGGATACATGTTTTTTCCCAAAGGGGATAACAATACATTTCTTGGCATTGAGCTTGAGCCCATGGCTCTGGCACCAAGCATCTGTTTCTGTATGGCCCTTTTGTAGAGTATCCACATCATTTGGGGATTCAATAATGGCTCCCAGTTTGCAGTCATCTGCAAACTTTGTTAGCCAGAGTCCCTTAGTGTTGACCTGTACTTCAGAGAAGTAGATGCCAAACAAGAGTGGCCCCAGGACTGAACCCTGAGGTACTCCACTTGTCACTTGTCTGGAGCTGGATTTGGAGTCGGCTACTTTTACAGTGTGGGTTCTATCAGTAAGCCATTTAGCAACCCATTGGATGACATAGGGATTAATGCCCAACTTAGTAAGTTTATCTATGATTCCAGAGTGGGGGATGGTGTCAAAGGCCTTGGCAAGGTCTAGATAGGCTATGTGGACCACCTTACCCTTGTCCATGGCTCTGGAGACTGATTCAAAGAAGTCAATCAGGTTCAGGAGACAAGATCGACCCTTCACAAACCCAAACTGGGTGGAGTCCAGTGTTTGAAGGTTGCCAATGTCTTTGTTTATAAGTTCCATGATAATACGCTCCATGGCCTTGCAGATAAGGCTTGTCAGACTGATGGGACGGTAGTTTCTGGGATCCAAGGTGGATCCCCCCTTGTGGATTGGGATAACTGTAGCTCTGCGCCACTCAGTGGGCATGAAACCTGAGGTGAGGCTATGATTAAACATGACACTTAGGTGAGGTGCCAGTTCATATTGTAGTTCATGTAGTACACAGCCCGGGATGTCATCTGGTCCCATGGATGCTGTATTCTTGGCTTTAGAGAGTGCGTTTTGTACCTGTGTGGCCATTATTACTGAAATTTGGCAATCTTCCGGTATTGAGATGGGCCATTTAGGGGGTGAGAGGGGGGTGAAGTTGGCACTGAATCGATCTGCCAGGATATTGGCAATATCCTTCAGATCAGTATATTTAATGCCATTCTGTTTTAACTCAGAGCAGATCTGAGCATTGCCATTTAGATTCTTGACAAAGTTATAGAATGCTTTGTGGTTGTCTTTGGAATCTTTGGCAATTTTATTTTCATAACTAGCTTTGGAGGATTTTATGAGACATCTCAGTTTCTTACTGAGGCTAGTAAGGGAGTTTTTTGCATCCTGGGATTTTCCTCTTTTCTGCAAAAGTTTCTTCCTTTTGTTGTAAAGTTTGTTTATGGCAGGGGACCACCAGATTGGCTTCCTTTTTTTGGATGAGAGCATTTTGGTTCTATTTGGGATGGCACGATTCATGCATGAGTGGATGTGCTCGTACAGTGCCTTAGTGTAGGATTCAGCAGTTGAACTTTCAGTTCCCGTCTGCATGGGTGTCATGAAGTTTTCACTTCTGACTTGAGTAGCATGAAGTTGGCTTTGGAGAAGTTTTTTATGGTGGTTTCTTTACTGGGGGTGGGGGTGGGATGTGGATGTTAAGGGTGATTAGCTTATGGTCAGACCTGACTAACGAGGGGGTGACCATAGGTATGGAGCATCGATTTCCCATGTTGGTAATGACCAGGTCTAGGATATTGGAGCCCCTGGTGGGACTATGGATTAGTTGATCCAGGGCGTTGGAATTTATGAATTCCAAGAACCGTTGTGCAAAGGTGTTGGGACATGAGTAGTTTTACCAGTTAATGGCAGGGTAGTTAAAATCACCCAGTATTAGGGTGTTTGGTTCTATCTTAATATTTTGCGGTATGTTTAGAAAGGTGTAGTGAGAATCTTGGGGTATGGTGGGGGATCTGTAGCAAGCTACAATTTGGATTGCAGTCTTACCTAGTGTTAGTTGCACTTGGAGAATTTCAGACACATTGTGTTGGCCAACTAGCCTGGTGGTGTGAATATCCTTGGTGAATATTGACACTCCTCCACCTTTAGTGTTTCGGTCCTGGTTTGGTGGCCGAAAAGTGTGGTAAGAGTTATGGCAATGGAAGTGAGAAGCCCAGGCAAGACACATGACACACGCAGCATGCCCTTCCACCCCTCCCCCCACAGCCGGACACGGGAACTATACAACCGGGGGGGGGCACAGTGCACCCATAGATTCTAATCATATAAAATTTATATACAAATATATATATCTATATATATATATATATATATATATATATATATACATACATAGATATATATATATATATATATATATATATATATATATATATATATATATATATATATATATATATATATATAGATAGACAGCAAGATATGAATACACATGTATGCATACATATGCAGATATATCTGTATATATTAATGTAAATAGATGTATATATATGTTACAGTAAATATACACATGTATATAGCTAGGATATGATACAACAGTTACGGGTATCACATGTTCACAGGCCAGGCATATGTTGGTGGGAGGTCCAATAAACAAACGTCTAACACGTAGCATCACCCCCCACCCCCAGCTAGGCCGGTGAGACATACAATAAAGGTAAATACACCACTGCTTCCCAGACCACCAGCAGGAAACTGCTAGTGGGAGAGATCTGCAAGGTCTACACTTGACGCATAGACATTGATGTCCCTTGTGGGACACCAAAAATTAATGATCGGAGCCAGGCCCTGTAATGATTTCTCAGATCAGGCTGTAGATGCACATGGACCAGTAGTTTGTGCAAGCCTGATAACACATGGGTAGACACAATGTACGACATGTGTCCTGACATGGGGAGAGTGGGCAGTGTGTAGTGGTGTGTTTATACCCCACCTGTGCCCAAAGTAAGGATGAGTGTTGTAGAGGAGTGGCAAGTAGGGGAACTATGGGTATGCAATTATGGGCCTAGGTGTGCAGGTGTTGGCTGGCAGAGCCGTATTAGGTCCGCCCCATGGATGTAAGTAATATTCCGATGTGGGCATAGCAAACGCCCATACCTCCCAAACCCTAAGAGCACATCCACTGCATAGTCTGTGAACCACTGGGGGAACACATAGGGACCATACTATTGAACTGTCCCCGATTACCAGGGATGTCCATGATTACGACTCAGAATCTAACTCTGTCCCACCTAAACCCTCCTAGAACTAGTGATATTAGGAGGAAAGGTGGTGGAATACACGGAATGAATAATGACAACATATAAGAGTCATAAACAGCATGTACTTCAGACAATGTGTATGAATACATATGCTCTGGGTCTGTCAATGTGTCAGGTTAATAGCACCAAACTTCTAAATGTGTTCCTGATGTTGTTATGCAGTGTCCCTGATTCAGAGTTCATTCTTCCCTATTTGTATGAGAGGTCTGATAGTGACAGAAAGCACATATTCCCCTGACTACCTTAGAAAAATGATAGAATAATAGGTTAGGGTTACCACCTTTCCACCTTTGCGAGGGACAGTCCCCTTTGGGCAGTTGTGTCCTGCAAAATAATTGAAAATATGGCAAATATCCTGAGATTTTAGAGCAAAGATTTCCTATATTGTCTGTAGTAGTTGCATAAAACAATTATTTTGTATATGAAACACCTAAACGTTATAAGAAACAGAATATGCAACTATAATGCTACAAGAATAAGCTTTTATTTAGGCAAAACAGTGAAGTTCTTTCCTTTGTACTGGCTGTGGGTATATTTTGCCCTGCAAAATCTGATGTTTCTACATAAAAGTCCCACCTTGGGCAATTGAAAAGGTGGCAACCCTATAATAGGTATGCGGTAGCATGACTCGTCCGACGGATGTGGGTCCCAAAACCCAATTACTTGTCTGTATTGAAGAGTCTCGGTTCCCATGTATCAACCAGATGGGAGCAGATTGTAAGAGGAACACACAAATAATATGAATAAATCACTGGACAGGCCACCGATTCCGTACAGTCGAACGGTATGCCGTCGCCTAATGGGCAGCCATTCCCGATACCGTAGGTATGTAATCCAATGTATTAGGCATCACAAGGTAATATTGTGGTCCTCTCTCCCACCCAGGGGTGTGAGTGTCAGATGCAAGCACCAATGTCGGTGCATTTGCAAGTGCAGGAGCGAGCAGGTGTAAGCTGGTTTGGCTACCAGTATGCGGGTATTGCACTGGTAAAGCAATGTAGAGGCTAACCAAGTGTAAGAAGCTGTAACCAGTGGTTATCATTGCTTAACACTGCGCAAACCCACGCACAGCCACTCACAACTGCTTTAATGTGCCTTTCTCCCTCCGTATCCAATGGCCTTGTTCTGCCCTGCAACCAAATAAATATCCTCTGCAAGGCTCAGAACCAGGACCCTGCACACACAGTTAATGTGATTTACCAATATGCCATGGCAGATATACAGACAATGGACTGTACCACAAACATATCATACAGCACAGTCATTCAACAGTATAGGAATGTATCCCATCATGTAGATGTATATGTGAGTGTTTATGTCCAGCATATAGGTACATACATATATAGAGATATATCAGGAACATACCATGTGGCAACAAAGCATTACAAACAAATGAAACAGGAAACACCAGTGATGCCTGTATTATGTAGTGGTGTTGTTCTATGTAATCTCAAGACTCCCTCAGACAGACATGTGTCATTCATACATGCAAACAGTTGTACATTGGCCATATACATCACCCTGTGCATGTAATGTACATTAACACAACAGTACCTGTCCAATCATTATGTGTGAACAGTACTCTTGCAAGGTGCTGTGTGCAACATCATCATCATGATAAAGGTAAATGGGGTAACAATAGAGGGACCGGTAGTGTTGTGTGTACAATGGGGTCATCTTCATCACGTGTACCTGGACAATTTAGGAGTGATGTGCATATCAGGATTGTGCGCCTGAGGGACAGGGGTGAGGATAACAGGAGTATGTTGTGATGCATATTACAATGGTTACATGTGTTCAGTGGGCATGTATGTGAAATGGACAGCTATGTATAGGGCAGATGTTGTCCTAGGAGCCAATTGGCCTTATGTTTTTGTAGGGTTAGGGTCGGATGTGGGGGAAGGAGAGTAGGTATGGCTGTGGAAGGTAGGTAGGGTAGGATCACAGACAAGACAACATACAGGATTGGTATATGACACATGTGGGGGGATACACCTTGGATGGAGATGGGTGTTCGGCATTCAAAAGCCCATGGGAACAGTGGGACAGAGGTCCCCAGCCATGGGCAGCCACCACTGCACCTAAACAGCTGCAAAGGAGGCAATGCTGGGGGCTGTCCTGGAGGGGCAGCATCACCCTGTAAATGTGACACACCGCCCTTGAGCTTGCGTATCTGGCTTCGGTACCCCTTAGTGAGCCCCCAACACAATACGTCTGGGATGGCACAACAGCAGACATGTACCTGTCTGGTCCTACTCCCAGGGAGGGACAAGCCCCATCCTCAGTGGTGGTACCACCAGAAGGTGGTGCAGAGCCAACAGAGGTCGATGTCCAAGGCTGGGCCCCAGATGTGCTGGTGCCATGGTCAGTTGAAGTGGGACAGGAGGTTCTGCCAGGACCTCCCAACCCATTCAGTCTATGGTGTTGCAGTTTAAACCCACATATGGCTTAGGGATAGACAACAGCATACAGGATTACCTACAACAGTATGCATAGATATCACCATCAACCCAACACAACAGATGGTATACATTTGCAGAGGGAGCACAACACATGCATATATACTGCATGCCATTTGTACAATGTGTAGTAGACGTGTGACCGCAGCTATGAACAGTTGCCCATTATTGGCTTGTCACTGGGAACCCCAGACAGTGTCTGTCATACCACTGTTTCATGTGACATATTTCCAGTCAGGGATGCGATGGCAGTAATAAATCCCTATCATCATGTACTGTCTGCAATCCCCACACTATGCTCCTGCTGTGCACAGATGTGTGTTCAGTATGTAACACAGGAAACAAATGGTTCCACACACTAAACAGGTCACAGATGGCCCTACAGATGGGGGTCCCTCATGAACAGAGTACTGTCATGTCTGTATTAAAGCATGCAGAATAGCCATTACCACACACAGCATGTTAAACAGACAGTAGTCTCAATGCAGCATAGCTACACTTACATGCTGTAGTCATGTGTGGCACATCACCCTCCTATCTTTAGGCTATTTCCCACTGTGTATGATGTTTGAGATACATCCAGATATCATCTGTGATGCCATTTCAGAACACCACATCCAGGTACCACTCATAGCTACTGTCAGGGCCAAATACCAACATATTTTTCCTAGATAGTGTACTGTGTTTATCATGTGAATGGATATGGGAACACCATCACAGCTGTTCCACATGCAGTCAGTTAGAGGAGGACTGTAATAGGTGCAGAGGCCATCACCTGATCATGTCCATCACTTACAATACACATGCTGCTGCTGAGCAGGTGTACACCTCCACATCCACCAGAGAGTGTGTGGGTGGGAAAGGCAAAGTACACTAGAGAAGGGCTTGGAGACTTAACCCTAAGCATCGTCTGCCACACGCCTAACAGTACAGGGGTCAAACCCCTGACTGACTAGTCATTACTATTACATGTGCATGACGTTACTACATGTGCCACAAAGCCGACATGTTGCTGTGCTGTAAGAACATATATGTGTGTGTAGGTAAGAGACATCTGCAACAGAGATATAGTAGACATACATTAGGTGTGGCACACATGGCTGTCCATGTGAACGGATGCCATTGTCACCATAACCACACTCTCTAATGGACTCGCATTGACACTCTTTGCCAGGGCCACAAATACACAACCTAACTACTTAGTTTGCCACACTGCAGTAATGCACAGGACTACATGCACCACAGGGGATATCTGGAGGTTCTATGGGCTAGAGCATGTGAAAGTGTTTGACATCTGTTGGTATGCCAACGAGGGATATACTGGGAGTGACTGTGGTTGGGAGCATCATAACCCACATGCAGACACAAGGTGCCAGTACTGACATGCATGTATGCATTGCTTCATGGGTGTGTAGTGGTTGGCTGTACAAAATGGCTGTACAAGGCTGGGTGAGGTGTAAACATTGGCATCGTGTCACCCAACAATGGTGTGCAGTGCGGTACAGGGGTATAGTGTCTGCAATGTCCCACACAGATGGGTACTGCTTGATCTGCCCTGACATCCTGGTTACCAATGTGTATAGCCATAGCCTTGCAATGCATGCCATGTCTGTGTTTGATAGTCCTTCACATGGACATTGCCTGGGATGTGCATGTCCCACAATACTGTACAGTGACATGTACAGGTGTACCTGGTTTGGCAGGCACATGTTGTGTACACAGACTGTTATCCCCCGATATGCCAATACTAGCCTGGTGTGGCAAAACCTGCTTATAGTGAGCAGGTTGACCCTGCACCTGCATTGATAGTATGATACAGGTATTACCTGGTGTCAGTGGCATTGGTCCATACAGGGCACATGTGTATGGCATTGTATGGCCTCTGTGGATCACATTTGATGGCACCACATATGTTGCAGGCATCCAGTGGGGAACATAGTGAAGGCACAATGTCTGCAAATATGTGCCTATTGTACCGCTGTAAGGGTTCTATGTCCTCTGCAGCCCACTGCATTCACACCGTGCCTACTATCTGTCGTCAATGTGCATGTTACTAGCAACATAGCAGAATATCCTAGGCACGTGCGTTTGCATATGGCACAAGAGTACAGGACATATACTGGGTACTAGTAGGGTTGCATACTTTGTTCACCAGGCCTTTTGCCAGATGTAAGGGTATGGCTTGCCAACACAGTCCCATGGCTGACTGACAGCTGTACTCCTCATGAGGTGGCCAATGTGTCATTAGACGGGCACCATATAGGAAAACTACAAAATCCACTCCCCAACATGTCCAGTGGTTAGACACTCACTGCCACCTCTACACAGGCTCTGACAGCCAAACACAGACACTTGCCATGTCTTGTATACGAACCCCTACCTACGTGGGTGACATCATCAGCCTTGCCAAAGGTGGGTATAGGAATTGTAATGAGTGTGAGCAGCCTAAAAGCATTATTCGGTCCTCAGGCAGATGGAGACAAACACACACACACACTTGTCAAGTTTGGGATTAGAACACCAACCTAACTACTTTATCACACTACGGCATTACTCAGTTACTGAACGCGCTACTGAGATTACTGGGTCATGGCATTCCCAGAGGTATATTTCTAGGTCGGTGACATCATCAGCCTTGCCAAAAGTGGGTATAGGAATTGTATGGAGTGTGAGAAGTCTAAAAGCATTATTCGGTCCTTAGGCAGACGGAGACAAACACACACACACTTGGCAAGTCTGGGATTAGAACATCGTCCTAACTACTTTATCACACTACAGCATTACGCAGTTACAGAATGCGCTACCGGGATTACTGGGTCACAGCACTCCCACAGGTGCACAGGTGTATTTCTAGGTGGGTGACATCATCAGCCTTGCCAAAGTTGGTATAGGAATTGTATGGACTGTGAGCAGTCTAAAAGCATTATTCGGTCCTCAGGCAGATGGAGACAAACACACACAAACACACACTTGGCAAGTCTGGGATTAGAACACTGACCTAACTACTTTATCACACTACATCATTATACAATTACAGAATGCACTGTCAAGATTACTGTCACAGCACTCCCAGAGGTGTATTTCTAGGTGGGTGACATCATCAGCCTTGCCAAAGGTGGGTATAGGAATTGTATGGAGTGTGAGCAGTCTAAAAGCATTATTCAGTCCTCAGACAGACGGAGACAAATACACACACGCCAGTGGTGGGAACAGAACACCTGCCTATCTAAAGATCACTATTACAATACTACATAGTTATGGGTCGCGCCACACAGACTACACATTTCAAGACTGTCATTATGACCTTCTAGGAATGCGGACATCAACAGGGATGCTGGCAGTTAAGATGTACATACCTATGAACCTTTGTGTTTAAAGTAGGAATCCATCCTGACCTGGAGTATGCCCATCTGTGGAATGGATGACTACTGTCACTATACAGGGTTACAATGGCCATGCCCATACACATAGAGGCACATAACCTACACTGGGTGTCACTGGGCATACTCACACACTTAGTAGCACAGGGCTGTTCGGAATGCACTATGTGTCCATCTACACAATGTTATACTGGGCATGCTCATACACTTAGTAGCACAGGGCTGTCTGTGATGCACTCTAATTCTTAACATGGAAGGCCACAGTGGCCATGCTATTACAGTTAGATGTAAAGAACACATTGTAATTGACTCCTGTGTTAGTAGTTGTCATTGTTAGCAGGAACGCTGCACTACATATATCTGACACCGGTCTTATACACAAGGTCTGCTGCTGTCCGTCACCTTAGATGTACCATTTTATACCAAGCACAATACTACCACTTGCAGGGAGGTCTTGTTAGGAGTGGCAACTGCTTGACCAACGCAATGAGCCAATGTCCTTCTGTAATTACGAGGTTGTCCAGTGTTTGTCATTCTGGGATGACATGACTGAAAGTAGACAGGCCTTTGTCACATATCACATGCATCCATGATTCAAGGGAGTGGGGATAATACCTAAGTCGCATTCGCCCATATAGTGCCATTCCAAGGCAAATGTCCTAAACACAGGATAACACCCTGACACCTAGAGGACAACTGCATTGTATGCTTATGCTAATCAGTGCTAGATGTTTATCGTCCGTAATCACAGCTGCTCAGTGTAGATCCAACAATGGGGAGTACTGACATCTGTGCAGTGAGGAACACCTGGCTGAAGGCTCTGTAGTGCACAATAGCACTACCACCATATACCTCAGAACCAGACATGTGGGCCATAACACAGGTACAGACTGCTCCAGGTGGTGGTGTCCCCACATACATAAAGGCCACTCACATGTACTGACCAGTACTCCCACAAAAGGCATCACAGATGAGTCAGGTGCAGGACACAGTGTCAAAAGCTGCATTCTAGGATGTAACCCTCAGACACCACCATGCCCTCAGACCACCAACACACATCCATAAATGTGGTAGGACATATAATAGTACACCACCATGTGACCCTTGACCAGTGGACTGTACCAAGCTCTAGATCAACTGTGCAGAGTTCCCATGTACTGACACAGTTGCATCATGTGTTATGCAATTTAATGATACCACTGTCTGTAACTAGGTCAACTGTACACATACCAGGGGCCCTCAGTTATTTACAGCATTAACAGATGACTGTTGCTGTACACCAGTAAACACCCTCATGTTTGGATATGACATGCATGTACCTGCCCTGGATTTGTACATGCCACACACATACAACATATATGTAAATAGTATAGCTGTTGTTGTCCTTTGTGCAGACAGGTGGCTACAGCCATTACACACATGCACATAGAATGTAGGTCCATGGCTGCTGAATGCTAACAGTACATAAGGTGTGATATCAATGTTAACAGAGGTAACATTCCCTCTGTACTGGTCACCCATTACACCTATCATATCATACAACAGTCCATGTGTCATGTATGTCATTACACACGTCCACCAATTGCAATGCCTACAAACATGCTCAAATTACAGGATTGTAGGACCTACACACATGTACATGTAGTGATGTGTGTTCAGATACCATGCGTGTGCAGTTGCTGATGTATGCAGGTGACATGTGTCTTAGTATATTTTGCAGCTGCAATGCAGCCTCAACATCGCCAGCTGTATATGGTGATATGCTGAAAGTATGGAAAGATGTACCTTAGGTATGGACAGATGTATGGACATAACTAAGTGGTGGGGCATCTTTGCAGTTGGATGTTTGCTGAGGACAGCTCACAGGTGTGTCATAAGTGGTCCTACAATAACATGTGTAACCACTAAGCAATGGTTTTGTTAATTGAAGGGCAACACCCACAACATAGACAGCGGTCAGGGTGGCACCGAAGGTAAATCACTTGACACCTGTAACAGTTAAGACCTCCCGTGTGCATATATCAGCACAGTTGCCAAAGGAAGCATCAGTACACTTTGTAACATGTGCAATACTGCTGTAAGTCTGTCATGCATATCATGAGATAGGCAGGCGTTTGATTCACAGTACTGGCATGTGTGGTTGAGTGTGTGTACATATATATCACGTATGGTGGGGAATACATCTCAATTGTTACCCACTCTCCTGTACATTGTTGTAGACATCTGTACAGACTGCAATGTAGAAAGCAGGACATAGGCAGGGGTGTGTATCTCACACATGTGAGGTATCTGTATGTGCGTGACATAGGTGTATTTAATAGTGAATGCCACGGTGTGTGTGTGTGTGTGTGTGTGTGTGTGTGTGTGTGTGTGTGTGTGTGTGTGTGTGTGTGTGTGTGCGCGTACGTGTGTGTGTGTGTACATGTGTGTATGGCTGTCTGGTCCCTGGAGTGAGGATGTATGTTACCATAATGAACTGATAAGACCCATCCCCCATCCAGGGGATGCAATTTACTATCTGTGTTGATGTCCCCGATCTTAGGCCATACTGACTACCTGTACATGTGTATTCTCTGTGGAGCATCATGTAGGTGCACAGTACTGTAATGATGATTTGCACATAGGCAGGGGTCCTCACCTCAACCCTAGCAACTGTGTGTGTGAGTGTGTGTTACTGTGTCGGTGAATCCGTGAGTGTGTGGGTGTGTTACTGTGTCACTGAATACATGTGTGTCAATACCTGAGTGTGTGGGTGCAGTTGTGTGTTCGCATCCTGTCATGGGAAGGTGTATTACTGCTTCCCAATGAGGCATCACACTTCCCACTGGCCTCTACCCTTGTCATCAGCTAGACCGTTCTCTTACCTCACCACTCCATGTAACTGTACCTCTGATGTCACCCAATATGGATGTCACATCTGTAGCCACAGTAGCTTAATACACAGCTATCATGCTCTTGGATCAGTAGACGTGTTTGGAACATGGGACATTCTAACTGTGATGTGGAAGCTACAAGTTGCATGCTGGTATTTTCATACATACCTGTGAGTAGTCCACATTTACATATGGAACACTAACTGCAAACACTGACATCCACCGGCACATGCAATTAGACCTGAAGGAGGAAAGCAGAACATCATGACCAACATGCAGTTACTGTTGCTACACAAGACACATACTGTTAACAGTACAAAATGCATTGTAAACCTGTACTACATGGTATGTCTGTTGCCTGTCAACAGTATACAACAATTGTAATCCACACATATCTTCCTAGTCCATTTATCCTGTACATCAGACCTTATGAGCATGTCTCTGCACCGATGGTGTGGATGACAGGGATGCAGCACAGGCATCATCATATGCACAGGGTGATAATATTTGCCAGAGGCCTAGGCTGCACCATTGGATGACATCATGTGTGTGGGTTAGGGCCTTTGATCTAATTGGGCGTGTGGATGTTATGCATGTGTGTGTTGCGGTGCCCTACATATGTCTCCGATGTGTGCTTGTATGTATGCACACAGTTCTGGCATGTGTCTGGCCTACACAGGGGTATTATTGACAGCTGCAGACTGTACAGGCCAGGTTTTACAGTTCACGGTGTCCGGCCATGGCCACGTGACTTGTGCCTGCCAGGGGTTGCATGGGCACTACCAGGCAGAGGTGCAGGTTGGGTACTGTCCGATGACACATGTCCACTGGAACCGTGTCCCTGTTGGGACCATCTAGGGCCACATGCGCGTGGCCTGCTGTGCCATGGTGTGGACAGCAGAGCACCAGCTGCACTGTTGCTGCTATTGCAACTATGGGAGTGGGCATGTGAGGTAGCTCATTCACGTAGACATGAAACAGGTGATGTAGCAGGCCTATGTCCATGTGCCCCATGCCTTACCCCTACCAGATGTTCCAACACAGACAGCTCATGCTCACGGATTGTTATGCCATGGTCAAGGACTCCAACCATGTCACCCAATCGTCTATCCAAAGCTTCAGCAATCTGCTACCATTGCCTGGACGTTGTTTAAAGAATGGACAGCAGCCCTCTGAAGCCTTTGATCTTCTCTGCTGTGCCATTCAGCACATGCCTGTGCCTCCATTACAGCCTGAAACGTGCACCTGGTGATACCAGCTGCTGCACTCTGTCTTGCAGGTGCATATTGGCCAGAGGTCCTCCTATGAGCAGCACTGGCCATGTGCCTGTGTGGGGCATCACCAGTCAGTTGGCTGACACCATGGTGTGCAGAAACACCTTCCATAGTCCCCCCACTTTTCTGTTCCAGGCTACCACACGCCAACAGTCCTTCCTCTATGGCCACTGGTGATGGGGTATGTGTAAAAACCAAAGCCAAAAACACAACATCCATGGGACTGGACAACATCCCAGGCTGTGTTTTATACAAACTTCAGAATGAACTGGCTCGCCACTTAAGCACCATGTTCAATAATAGCCTTGCATCAGGCATTGTGCCCACTGAATGGAGCACAGCAACACTGATTCCGGGAACTATCGACCTATTAGCTTGATGAGCCTGGCCTGCAAGGCCATGGAACGTATCATCATGGAACTCATAAACAAAGACATTGGTAACCTCCAAACTCTGGATCCCACCCAGTTTGGGTTTGTGAAAGGCAGATCATGCCTCCTGAACCTGATAGACTTCTTTGAGGCAGTCACCAAAGCCATAGATAAGGGTAAGGTGGTTCAAACAGCCTATCTTGACCTCATCAAGGCTTTTGACACCATCCCCCATTCTGGAATTATAGCTAAACTCACTAAATTAGGTATAAATCCCTACGTCACAAGATGGGTTGCCAACTGGCTCACTGACAGAACCCACACTGTAAAAGTTGCAGACTCCAAATCTGACCTCAAAGCAGTGACAAGTGGAGTACCACAAGGTTCCGTCCTGGGACCTCTCCTGTTTGGTATCTACTTCTCTGATGTACAGGCTAACATAGAAGGCCTCTGGCTAACGAAGTTCGCAGATGACTGCAAACTAAGAGCCATAGTAAAGTCCCCAAATGATGTGGAAAATTAACAGAAGGGTATCACTGAGACAGATGCCTGGTGTCAGAGCCATGGCCTCAAGCTCAATGCCAAAAAGTGCAGTGTCATCCCCTTTGTTAAAAACTCTGTACCTATGAACTACCACATAGGCAGCAATCTACTTAACACCGAATGCATGATAAGAGACCTTGGGACCCAGGTGGACAGTAGTCTCTCCTTTGATAGTCACATTGCCACAGTAGTCAGGAACACCTCATCATAAAAGGGTTCTCATCCAGGAAAAAAGAAGTCATTGTTCCCCTCTACTCAACACTCGTTAGACCCTTTATAGAGTACAACACCCTTTTTGGAATGTACCTCACAAGACATCTGCAGCAGCTGGAAAGGCCACAGAAGTACCTCACAAAGAGGATTACTGGCCTCAAACAAATGCCCTACACTGACCGCCTCATAAAACTCCAGCTTTACACTGTAGCAGATTGCCTACTCTGAGGTGATCTCTGCCTAACATATAAGTCTATGTCAAACCCAGAGCTGTTGGACATGCTACACCTAAAGAAATCCCAATCCCTCCAAGCTACACGCTCTAGGGACCTAAACCTTGTCACCACAAAAAAACAGGACAAGCTGGAGAGATAGATTCCTGTCTCAGAGACTTCCCATTCTCTGGATCAGGCTACCCATCTATGTCAAGCAAAGTAATTCATTAGCACTCTTCAAGAAAAATCTTGATGAGTGGATGGGAAATAGGAAATACACAGCGGGGATCACTTCTGAGTCTCTGCTCGACAGTGGCACAGGACAATAACTTTCTTGGGTGGCATAAGCCAGGGAACCTTATTGGCTAGGCTTACATAGGCCCTTGGGCTGATAGCCTAGTACATACCTATGAACCTATGAACCTAAACTGTGTGTGGGGATGAGGGGGATATAGGTGGAATGGCAACCAATGGCACAGATTCAGCCCTTGACAACCCTGCCTATGCTTCAATCATACATTCTTCATCACTGCTAGAGTCTGTGGGGACACTAACATCAGATGGACCACAGGAGGGGAATGCACCTACATCACCTGTGACTGGCAGACAAGAACTGTACATTACAATCTATACAATAGACACAGACACATACACAGACATACACACAGACACAGACACAGGCTATGGCACCCAACATGCATGTGATATGACAGAAGGCATGCAACATGCATGCATGTGATACGGCAGACAGCATGCAGCTCAGACAATAATAGTGGTAGTTATCAAACATCCCTGGGTTGCACACAACAGCATGCATGTGTCATAGCAGAAGGCATGCAAATTACACGATCATAGTAGTAGCTAGCATACGTCCCTGTGTTACACCATGTAGAACAGCACAGGTTAACAGCTGCCTGATGTGTAGCATATGACCTTGACAATCACATCTAGTATGACATGTGATATGCTGACATGTGCAATGACATGCATACATGTTTAACACAATGGTGTCCTGTCAAATATACAGTGGGGTAATGGTGTCCCAATGCAGAGTTGTCTGTTCGCCCTACAGATATACTGCACATTTAGCTGATGTGCATGGCCATTGCAGGGAATCATGAGGTGTCTCTATTGCTATACACTGTGAGTTACAGACACAGTTCATTGACATGACTGGGTTCAAATTCAATACATATATACTGTGGATTGCGATCCACATCACTGAGGTGTATACACACTAAACCATGATGTAGAATGTGTGACACAGGTCACTGATGGGTATACAGTTGGCACCCCTGCACATCTGCAACCATATTGCTGCTGCCTGGCAACTATGGCCAGACATGGCAAACTCTTTGGTACACCATGTCCCACATGACATCTGTGTACCACACACACACAGACACACACATACACACACACACACACACTCACACACACACACACACACACACACACACACACACACACACACACACACACATGCACACACACACATGTGGAGCAAGAATGACATTGATGTCTGACACCAGCAAGGGGAATGTACTGTATCTTTGGGCTGATGTGGTTGTCTGTGTATGCATGTGGATACTGTATAGGTGACTGCTGTCATGTTGTGACACACTCAAGATGTTCAACACATCGTATGTGGTGGATTGATGTCACACCTACACAAGATGTGCACAGGCCTGTAGGATGCCTAGTGTTCCACATCTGCAATATAACCATTACACAAAGGCCATAGTTGGACCATGAGGAGCCAATGTACAACAGGGTGTACACATAAGCACTTCACATCTACTGTGTGTGTTGCTTCATGTCTCTGGCCATCCTCCATGCCCATGTGTGTACATGTGTTGGCCAAATGATTGTGATGGGTGTCTATTTTACATGTCTGTGTTGTCCCATATGACATACACCCATAGATGTCATATGCTCCACTGACGACAGGGTTATGCAGACAAAGGGAGGTATGTTTGGCATGTGCGATATGTTTTTCGGGATAGTCAGACAGTGTTGCAGCCAGCCCATTAGATGTCATGGACATGTCAGATAGCACATCACATTATGTGACATTCATAGCAGGGGTATGATCCACACCGGTGAATCCTGTGGACTGGCCATACTCCAGCTCACTGTGTAGTACTGTTTGTATTTCCCACATGTGTAGTTCTGATCTGTAGTACATGTCCCTACAGTGAACAGCACCTCTACCATTGTATGCACAGCTGTCCACACATCTGGTAATGACAGTTTGTGAGGTATCATGTCGGTGTTTCACATAGTTTGCAAGTATTGCACATGGGTAGCCATTTTGATGTATTGCAGGTTTGACCTGTATATTGTAACAGGACCATACATTATGTGTACATGTGGTAAATGGCCACATGGCAGATAGATTTCTGTATTAACATGCCTGATAAATAATAACAGTCTCACCTGCAATGGGCTGCTGTCATAGCGGAATGCCATAGGTACCTAAATAGGAGTAACAGAGCAGTATGATCATTATCCACGCCTGTATGATAGCTACAGGGTGCATTGTGCATGTTAACACATATGCCAGTACAACAGACTATACTATGGAACATGCACATGTGTGCATACACAGAGTAGCATACTATAGTATGCGGCATGTGTGTATACATGCCTTGCATATGATGTTACATTACATAGTGTACAGTGACACATGTAACTATATGGAATATAGTTGTTATAGGTGCAGTAGTGACTTACCAGGCAACTCCAGGCTCAGTGGTTGAGAGACACCCACCTCCACGATATCAGCTAAGGCTTGTGGATGTTGTTCTGCAGGTGTCCCCAGGTTGGCCAGTAACTCCTCGGTATGTGTGAGTGGGGGCTGGGTTGGTGGCCCACCACCTGTTGCACCTTGTTCCTGGTGATTGCATTTGCATGCTGTTTCGCCCATCTAATGAGGTCTGTACAGTATCTGTGCACCTGCTGGTATGTGCGGTTGTGGCCACCCACATCATTAAGCCTCCTGCGAAGTTCCTGCCACAGGGCATCCCGCTGCTGTTCATCCTGTGGCACATGGCTGAACAGGACATCATGATTGTCACGTAGGTATGGGATGAGGGCCTCATCCTCCAAGCGGGTATAAGGTGGTAGCCTTGCACGTGGCACACCTGGAAGACATAATGATGGAGACAGGTCACAGTAAATCACAGAGACGTACAGAGCTACAGCTGAACATACATCTGTATCACATTTATTATGATTAAATAGTTGACTTTGCAAATCTACATGACACTGACACCACTGACATGTTTGTGTCCCACACATTTGACACTCAATTGTGACTGGATATTATCACCATACATGTGTGTGTGTCACCTGATTACATTGCTCATACTCCATGTGGATGCTGTCTTGATGTGGGCATATCTGTTTGCCTGTACTGGTGTTCTTACCTATCAGCACATGGCTGGATGTGTCCACATTAATGTAGTCAACCTTGATGCTGTGTATATGTCACATATAAAGACTTACACTGCCTTAACAGACATGACCTGTGATCCTGCAGACTTTCTCAAAAAAGGTTTTACATGTATGTGTTTTGCCATATACATCTACAGGGCACTGTACAGCAGTTCAACATCCTGCCATGTATCATCGGTGTTGCACATGTGATACACATGGGACACTGGCTAGCCAGATGGTATTTGCAGGGATGGATATCAACTATAGCATGTATGGTCAAAGTGAACTAGTAGGCTATATGCCCTGGTCCATGTATGAATCTAGGATGAAAGGTTACCTAGCTGTAGCTGACAGGCAGGTTTCTGGGGCCAGGTGAAGCAGTGCCACATAACTGATCCACAGGTTTAACGATACATTTACCGTGCGATCATCACACCATGTCAGAGAGGGGGTAATGTGCAGCTTTTCTGGACAGGAATGCATAGTATGGTAGGAGTATGTAAAGTGTATGGGGCAATGATCTGTCCAGCATGTGGTTATCCTAGTACCAGGAAGATGGATGTCCATGAAGTATATGTTTGAGATCATTGGGTTGGACATGGCTTTATTCAGGGTAGACATCATGCTACATAGTGGAGATGGGGATTGGGAAGGCTGGTGTAGGCCATCTGAACATGGCCGATACCCCTTAAAGGAAATATGTGATCTGATATGGGTCACTTGAGTGTTGAGTATGGCTGGACAATGATCTCTATATTCATGGATGGCACCCTGTCATGATAAGGGTTGCCACATACGACTACCTGACAGGTGTGGTGATGTAACTATCACAGGAAAGGCAACTGCCCAGCTGCATCCCTTACACACAGTGTCCATTATGTTTACCGCTGCCTAGGCAGTAGTTCATGGGTACAGAGTTATTAACATAGGGGTGACAATGCAATATGTAGCTGTCAGATTGTGCCCATATGTCACACACCTCACCCACAAAGCCCCTTCTGTATGTTGTCCACAACACTCTGAGTCAGCTATTGCTCCTAGGTCATAGTCATTCACATGCTTCAATAGGCATATGCCTTCTGTTAGTCAGTGTGGTATAGACTACAATGAGGGGGAGTACAATGAATTAACCCTGTCTTACTTTAGCTGGCAATGGTGTGATGTGCATGTATTATTGAGACACCTTCTGTAGTGATGGTTCTGCCAGCATTCCCATTGCAAAACACTCCTGTGACATACAAATGTACGTCTAGTATACTGAGAGTAGGTGGAACACAGTATGGGTGATGACGTCCTATGACCTGGCAAGGTTATGATATGCAGTGTGAAATCAACCTTATTGTCATCTACATCTGTACTGCTGACATCAAATAAGTTGATCAAGGTTCATGGCCTTTCAGACCAGACTCAGCAGGGTAGTAGTGCAGTATTTCCCATTATCAGTGGTGTCTCCCTCTTTGTGAGTTGTGATACCTGTTGGTGTGCACCATTCAGTGTGTACACAGCCTGACATGAAGCTATGTTTTACATGATGTGTATGTGGAGAGCAACTTGTTTTGCCATATGTGTATGATACAACCTGGGATGTGGACAGGTCCCATGCAGCCTGAGTGCAGCTTGTACCTGCATAGTTGTGGTTACAGGGGCTCTGTAGTGTACATGGATATATGATTGTGTACCTGTTGGGGGGGGCAGTGTGCTTATGTTATCCAAGACCCTATCTGGGTTGCTTATTCATGCTCAGCACTTGTTCAGAACTTGTAAGCACTACGTAAGCTACTACTTACTATAGCACTCAATCTTCCTCATTACCTAGAGGTAAACAGTTTTTGTAAGTACTTTTCTCACTTGCTTAGAGTAAAACAACTCTTGTACTCACTTTCCTCACTTATCTAGGGGAAAATAGTTTTATATTCAGGCATGTCCAAGGGTTAGCTCCCAGTGTTCTCTCCTGTCTATCTGATGAATCTGGACAGCTTGAGACAATATAGAAATTGTCTCATGAACACAGACAACCCTCTCCACCTACCACCCAACACTACAACCAATGAGAGATGCACTTATCTAGCCAAACTGGAGGTAAAGCTCTCTCCAACCAAGACTGACCTTGACAGTCATGTGGAGAAGGTAAACATTTGCACCACACCACACTCATCACATAGTCTCACTAAATCTACACCACCATAATCCACACATAGTAACACAAAAACATTTGCGGAGGCTCTCAGTAATAATCTGTCTAAGCAACAGAGACCTCCTAAGCAGAAAAGCAAGCAGCCTCCATCCCCCAACACAACCCCAATGGCACATAGCCCACAGACTCAGTGTGCCACTCAACCACAACCAATAAGGCAAATCAACGTACCCAACACACTAGTCATAGGTGACTCTATAGTCAGGCACACTGATGTCCCACTCGCCAGGCTAAACAAGGAGAAGGTTACGATCAGCTGCCTGTTGGGTACCAGGATCTGCCACATAACCCACGCACTCAGGTCACAACACAACAAGTACAAATATGACTCTGTTATTGTCCATGTTGGTGTGAATGACCTGAGACGTACCTCCCTGGACTACATGAAAAGAGACATGGAAGAGCTCTCCGATCTTGTAGCCCAGGCAGGTATGACCCTAGCCCTGAGTAGCATTCTGCCATCCCCCAGAATGATACAGCAGTATGAGGACAAAATGATTGACTTCAACAATTGGCTAAGCTTCTGGTGTCATTTAAGGGGATCCAATATCTGTCTGCTTGGGATGACATGGTCAACAGACCACAATGCTTTGCCAAAGATGGCCTGCACCTGTCGCTCCTGGGATTCTGGATACTGGCTAAGGCTGTTGCTGCCCCTATAGTGCCTTTTTTAAGCAAGGTTCAAATAACATATTCACCACCATAACAGGAACAGGCAAGCACAAACTGAGGGTAATGGTACTTAATACTGGAAGTTTAAATCTCAAAATGCACTTACTCGAGGCACTCCTTGTAATGGAGAACATCGATATCTGTGCAGTGACTGAGACCTGGTTCAAGGCTCCAGAAAGCACCCCTGAACTACCAGGCTATAACTCATACCACACTTTTTGGCCATATAACCTGGACCGAAACTCCCAAGGCGGAGGTGTGTCCATATTCATTAAGGATATCCACCCCTCCTGGCTAGTTGCTTAGCACAATGCATCCGAGGTTATCCAAGTGCAGCTACCTCTGGGCTAAACTGCAATCCAAATTGTAGCTTGCTACAGATCCCCCACCATGCCCCAAGATTCCCACTCCTCTTTTCATGATGTGCTGGAAATTATTAGGGTTCAACCAAACACCCTACTAATGGGCGACTTCACCTACCCCACCATTAACTGCGAAAACTACTCGTGAACCAACTCATTAGCTCAACGCTTTCTGAAATTCATAAACTCCAATGCCCTGGATCAACTTATCCACACACCCACCAGGGGCAACAGTTTCCTAGACCTAGGCATTACCAACATTAGTGACCGGTGTTCCACACCTGAAGTCAACTCCTCATTGGTCCAATCCAACCATAAGCTTAACACCCTTGATATCCCCCCATTAAGGAAACCACAGTATAATATTTCTACAAAGCCAACTTCATGCTTCTTAAGACAGAAGTGGTGAACCTCATGACACCCATGCAGTTGGACAATACAGTTACAACTGCTGAATCCTACACAAATGCACTCTATAAGCACTTACATGAATGTATGGATCCTGCTATCCCAAACAGAACCAAGACACTATCCTGCAAAATAAGGAAGCCAATCTGGTGGTCCCCTGCCATAAACAAACTGTACAACAGAAAGAAGAAACTGTTGCAAAAGAGAGTTCAATTCCATGAGTGGAGGAGCTCCCTGGTCAGCGTCAGTAAGAAGCTGAGATCCCTTATAAGATCCTCCAAAACTAGCTACGAAAACAAAACCACCACTAATTCCAAGGGCAACCAAAAATCATTATATAGCTATGTCAAATATCTTAATGCCAACACCCAGATCTGCTCTGAGTTACAGCACATAGGCACGAACATTACAGAACCAACTGATATTGCTAACATCCTGGCAGATAGATTCAGTGCTACCTTTCCCCCCTCTCACCCCATAAAAGGCCCATATCTATAGAAGAAGAATGCATAGTCCCTGTAATCACAACTACGCAGGTAAAAGCTGCACTCTCTAAAGCCAATATCACAGCATCCATGGGACCGGACAACATCCCTGGCTGCATTTTACATGAACTTCAGAACAAACTGGCTCCCCACTTATGCACCATGTTCAATAATAGTCTTGTATCAGGCTTTGTGCCCCCTAAATGGTGCTCAGCAATAGTTATCCCACTCCACAAAGGTAGCACCACAATGGACCATGGGACCTATTGCCCTATAAGCCTGACTAGCTTGGTCTGCAAGGCTATGGAGCACATCATCATGGATCTCAGCCACAGAGACATTGGGTACCTCCAAACCTTTGACCCCTCCCAGTTTGGCTTTGTTAAGGGCAGACCATGTCTCCTAAACCTGGTAGACTTCTTTGAGACAGTTACCAAGGCATTAGATGAGGGTAAGGAGGTCCACACAGCCTACCTTGATCTCTCAAAGGCTTTCAACCCCATTCCCCATTCTGGTGTTACCGACATACCCATCCACCTGAACATTAACCCCTACATCATGAGATGGTTTGCAAAATGGCTCACGGACATCACCCACACAGTGGGAATTGCATACCCTAGGTCTGACTGTAAACCAGTTACAAGTGGTGTCCCCCAGGGCTCAGTCCTAAGACCCCTCATGTTTAGTATATACTTCTCTGAGGTACAAGCAAGCACAGGAGGACTTTGGGTGAAAAGGTTTGCAGACGACTGCAAACTAGGGGCCATAATTGTTTCCCCAGATGATACAGACACCCTCTAGAAGGGTCACACTGAGACAGATACCTGATGTCAATATCATGGCCTCAAGCTGAATGCCAAAAAGTGCATAGTCATCTCCTTTGGATAAAACTAATTACCCATGGACTACCACATAGGTGCTAGTCCCCTACATACAGAAAAGGTAATAAGGGATCTGGGAACCCAAGTAGATAGCAATCTCTCCTTGGATAACCATAATGCCAAGGTGGTTAGAATATCCTTCTACGTGGCCCCCCCAATCTCAAATGGGTTCGCATCCAGAACAAAGGAGGCCATTGTGCCTCTCTACTCATGACTTATTAGACCCATTAAAGGATACAACACCCCATTTGGGATGTACCTTACAAGACAACTGCAACAGCTTGAATGACCACAACAGTACCTCTCCAAGAGGATTACTGACCTCAAACATATGACCTATGCAGCTCAACTAAAGAAACTCCAGTTGTACTCGGTTGCATAGCACATACTCACAGGTGATCTCTGCTTGATATATAAGGCCCATGTCCAACCCAGTATTGCTGGATATGCTCCACCTAAACAAAAGCCCCTGAGAGCCACATGCTCTAGGGATATACACCTAACCACAACGATAACTAGGATGTGCTGGAGGGATAGATTCCTAATCCAGAGACTCCCCATGCTTTGGAACATGATTCCAATGTACATCAGGCAGGGGCCCTCACTAGCACTCTTGAAGAGAAACCTTGATGGGGGGATGGGAGACAGACATGTACCCTGGTGATCACTGCAGTGGCTCTGCTGGACAGAGGCACAGGGAACTAATGGCTCTGCTGTTCAGAGGCACAGAAAACTAACCTAAGGGGGTAGAAGCCAACACACTCTAGCTAGGCTTATAAATACCCTTGGGAAGACAGCCTAGTACCAACCTTTGAACTTATTACATGTCTTACGTGCATGGATAGTTAACTAGCTCTTCCATTTTACTTTGCTATCATGCTGATAAACTGTTGGGTGACTACAAGTCATATGTATCCTGTTATTGTGTATTGTAAATGCCAATAGATATAACTAATGTTTGCTTAAAATAACAGTAATGCTATGTAAAATGTAATACATATCTGCCTACAATACTATACATTACACAGTTATCGGCACAATATCCCAAAATGCAAATCAAAATTGCACAGTAGGCCCACCTTCGACATGTTATTCTCAGTAATACACCCATACATATGCCTACTGTTACAATATATCAACATATACTATCACCTGTTATAGCACGTACTTGTTGGACCAACCATGCTACTAACAGCGACTGGAGAGGAATTGTTGAGTTCAAAGCCCTTATATAGCATTCCTTGTGGTGTATGCAGTGTTTGCCTTGTGATCTACGGCAGTACACACATAAATACTACAAGCGTTACTATGCTCAACAATACATCACTACAAGATAACTGTTTCCACTATATGCATTGCGTACACTTTAATTATTACAGAACAGGTACTACATACAGAGACATACTGAGTGTTCTACATACCTTATTAGTAACCCAAGCTGTCGTTGATTGTTATTTCAATCCTTTTTAGTTTGTGTTTCAATCTTCTTTGTAATGTTCTGCTGGTATATACAGATGGTTTGAATGTGTGACAAGCCATCCTTTTATAGTTAAATATCAGTAACATTTGCTATTTTGACCACCAATTGGTGTTTCAAAGTAGTTAATTAGATGCACATCAGCTGTGCAGCTACTCCATTAACTAATACCGTGGCAACAGTGGTGTATAATTGAGTACTCCACTTGGGCGTTGTCCCTTTGCCTTACTTTCAAGGAAGATGGCCTGGATGTGTTGTTTGTGATGTATTTCAACAGCTATATGGAGACAGACAGAGATATATTAGCTTCATGACTCCCGTGGATTGTGTGTAATGGCTAGAAGATGTTGTTCTCCTTGTGAATACAGCTGTCATATTTCAGAACATTGCTACTTATGCAGGGTTTGTTTGTACCTGATACTTCTGCAGATGTTTCAGTCTGGCAAGGATGTTTAGGCAGCTCAAGGCTGTATGGCTATGCATGAAATGTTAGGTGGTTTACAGTGTGCTCACCAGATATCTTTGGTTTGGTGTACATGTGTATCATACTGTGCTGTTAATCAGTAATTGGTAACACTTCCTGGTGTACACACAACCCTCTGAAATGGGATTAGTGCAAACAAACCCTATAACATCAGCAGCTGTTCCATTGTATAACAGCAACTATTTTACATAGGGCCATGTTAGTGTGTCTCTGACAAGGTATGTTAAGGCTTCTGCATATATCGTACAGTGAGTGAATGATTTGTGATATTATTACAGTTTGTATTGTAATTGGTTTGGGTGTGGGGGAGATGTTGGTAGGTGTACATAGCAGATGCAGGTGTGTAGGAACTGCTTTTATACATAATCGATATGTGCGTGAGGGTTCCTTACCTATTTGAACACCTATCCTTTAGTGGACTAATACTATGGTAATTGCAGGCTGATTCATTAAGGCACTATTAATTGGTTCCTGAATAGCATGCAGGTGATGTTAGTCCTTAAATCCTTTCGGCAATACATCGGAATGTAATAAAGTGTTGCTACATGAAAGCTATCTGTGTATTTCTGTCATAGGTATTTGCAGTCATTGGAGTTGTGTTGGTGACTGACACTCTTTGGCTAGGGTTGCCACCTTTTCAAATAGCCATAGTGGGACATTTTCGGGACACACATCAGATTTTACAGGCTGACACAAACCTACGGTCAGTACAAAGGATCAAACTTTCCTTTTTTGCCTAAATATAAGCTTATTCTTGTAGCAGTTTAGTTGCTTATCCTGTTTCTTGTAACATTTAGGTGTTTTAGATACAGAAATAACTATTTTGTGCAACTATTACATTACATATGGGACATAATTATGTCCTACAATCTAAGGACATTTGCTATTTATAATATTTTTGGTCAGGACACAACCGCCCAAAGAGGGACTGTCCCATGCAAAGTGGGGCAGGTGGTAACCCTATCTTTGGCTCATGTCCATAGCACATATTTGTAATAGTGTATAGACATATACTCTCCATATCCTTTGTTCATAAAGTTTGGTCGTGGCGGAATGTGTGACTGCTATGGTCCATGTTATACTCATATATGAACACTTCAACCGCTGTATACGGGATATCTATGGAATCCTGAATGCACACAATTCCGACACCCACAGTGCCGGGCCCAGACTCCCATACCCCACATTACCAACAGCGACAGTCAAAATTGTGAAAGTAACACAAACATGGAACACACATGCACACAAAGACACACTGCTACCCACCACATCCAAACAAGCCATCCTACACTATGTATAAGCAGGTGGGCAAGCCCCCCTACACCCCCAATGTGGGAGGCTGCACCCCCCCCACACCCCCCTATGTTAATATTCTACCTTCGAGATAGCACAAACAGATGCAGAAAGCAAACCCACACCCACACATTACAGTCCCCCAGGAACACACACCACACTCAGAACACACACTTACACACACTACAGCCCTCAGAAACACACTTACACACAGTAATCTACCTGAACCGCAACACCAGAAGCTCTAACTAAATGTCCCTTAACATCTGGATTTTAAACATCGTGCTTCTGGTGTTTCGGTACTGTGGTCTTTCGGACTTTAAGCCTAATGTTTACGCACGTCAGTATGTAAAGCAGTCGGTATGTGGTAGGTATCCCATTTATATGTACCTCCATGTTTATGTAGATGTTGTTAACCTATCTATATATCTACATATATATGTATATCCCCATATATATCGACATATCTCTCTCTCTCTCTCTCTCTATATATATATATATATATATATATGTTTATTTATATATATATATATATATATATATATATATATATATATATATATATATAGAGCATACACCTTTCATTGGGTACATGGCAGTTTGTCCTATTTCCACAAATTCCTCCCTTTTGTGTTTTAATCTGTCAGAATACACAACTGCCATTGGTACATCTCAGGTAGCTTTGTGGTAGGTTATTGTGAAGATTGAGTACATGGTTGCATGTTCTAATCCTGGCAGTGATCATTTTACCTCTCAGAGCAGGCACTGGTAGTGCAACGGTGATTAACGCACATTTCAGCGGTTGTGTGTTCCAAATGTTTATTATTCTGCAGAATACTACCTATATATACAAGCTGTGGTTAAGGTATACTATGTAACATGTAAATCATCTCTGATTTTATTGGGATTTGAACCAGGACTGCACAGATATTATGCAAATGCTGTAGCCCTTACACTATTGACATTAACATTGCTTCCGTCTATTTCCTATGTCCATGAATCCTATGTGTAAGCTTGGCTACACAACAGGCTGAGCCACCCACACCCAGTGAACTTCTCGAAATACCAACATGACACATGCATTGAGAAACTGTACATTAACATCCTAACTACATTTGTAATCAAAAAATAAAGAGAAATAAAAACACTGGAATCGACACACTTTAAAGTTAGCGCTTTTGTTTACTTGAATATTGTAAACTTCTTCAGACAATAAAAAATTCAATCTCAAACCTTAAATACAATTAAAACAGTGATGTCATCCATTAAACAAACAACCCACCTAATTTTAAAGAAACAGTCAACAAAACTGATAAAACATAGAATGCATTAAATAACAGAAAATTCATTCACAGTAATGAAAATAAATTCCAAATGAACAATGTATACCTAGTGAGAAAAATCTCTCATCTTGTTAAGGCTTTTAATTTTAAAATGCTTTCGATGGAAATTACATCTCCATTCTACAAGATGTTGGTTGTGAATGGGTAAGGGATTTCTTATTGGAAAAACACCTAGAAGGCCAAGTTATTGATGCCATCATTTATTTTTTAGAATTAGTACTTAAAAATAACTATTTTTTGTTTAATGGACATCTGTACCTACAAAAAACTGGTGTAGCCATGGGTTCTCCCTGTGGTGCCACTTTTGCCAACGTGGGCATGGCATTCTGGGAGAAACATTACCTTTTTATTAATTCTACTTTTAAGAACAAAGTTGCATGGTACACCAGATATTTGGATGATATCTTTATCTTATGGAAGGGTGACAACATTTCAGCTAGTAACCTTTTGAATGGAATAGAGAAACAGACTAACTTTTTGAAATTTACGTGGGAATTTCTAACTGATTTGGTCTCATACTTAGATGTAGAACTAAGAAAAGATCTAGTTAGAAGGAGTTTCACTTCTAAAATCTTTAGAAAATCAACATATTCTAATGCCTTTTTACACTTCTCCAGTTGCCATCCACAACATTAGAAGAGGGGTTGTTAAGGGACAATTGGTTAGAGCCTCCAGGATGACAACTTTGGATGAAGATTTTTTTCAAGAATGTGAAATTTTAAAGAATATGTTTGTGAAGCGTGGTTACCCCAACGGGTTGATCAACAATTTGATTGGGGAAGTCTTAAATAAAAGGACTAGTGGTAGTTTTAAGCCGATTTTAAATATCAAGGAGCTTAACAGAATGATGGAATCAGTCAAAGAAAGAACTGATGAAGGAACACAGATAGATGTAGGACACTTAAATGTAGATAAATGTCCTCAAAATTATTTGAGGACTGATGGGTCGATTGGTTTGAATTTTATTACTACATTTTCCTCGGACGCTCACTTGTTAAAATCTATTTTTTGTAAAAACTGGTGTTTTTTGTCCGAGGATCAAAGTGTCAACAAACATTTTACTGAACATCCCTGGATTACTTTCCGGAGAGGAATGAATTTGAAAAGTATATTAGAATATAGTAAACCTTACTGCCATAAACCACATTGTGGCATGTACAAATGTGAGAACTGTACTTGGTGTAAATACATCAAAGTGATTAGTTCAGTAACAGTGGGTAAGATGAAAATATACATTAATGATAAATTTAATTGTAACACCAAAGGAGTGGTTTATTTAGGGTTATATTCCCAATGCTCATCTTTTTATGTGGGCAAAACGGATAGATCCCTGAAAAATAGAATTTATGAGCATTGTTATGCTATTAAAAGGAAGAACATCAATAATGCACTAGCTAAACATGTGCTCAGCTTTCCAGGACATGAATTTCAGTTTTTAATAATTGATACGGTTTCAGATAATGGTAAGGGTGGTCTATCTTTTTAAAACTAGAGGAGAAAGAAGTGTTGTGGCAATTAAAACTGAATGCTGCAGCCCCACCAGGGCTCAATGATGTAATTTCCATCAAAAGCATTTTAAAATTAAAAGCCTTAACAAGATGAGAGATTTTTCTCACTAGGTATACATTGTTCATTTGGAATTTATTTTCATTACTGTGAATGAATTTTCTGTGTTATTTAATGCATTCTATGTTTTATCAGTTTTGTTGACTGTTTCTTTAAAATGAGGTGGGTTGTTTGTTTAATGGATGACATCACTATTTTAATTGTATTTAAGGTTTGAGATTGAATTTTTTATTGTCTGAAGAAGTTTACAATATTCAAGTAAACGCAAGCGCTAACTTTAAAGTGTATCGATTCCAGTGTGGTTGTTTCTCTTTCTTTTTTGATTACTTCAGTATACAGTTTTTGTGTATTTATCCTAACTACATTTGGCATAGCCCCTCACTGACACACTTCAGGGTAAACCTTGATGTGTGACTGGCCAACAGTATATACACCCCTGGGATCATGTGTCCCAGAAACATACAGCCAGGGTGTGGGGGAGCCACTCCAGTTTTATAGCTGCAAGACCTGTTAGGGAAATTGAATGCTGTTGGGTTGTCATGTTAACATGCCCTTTTGAGATGACTATGTGCCCCTATCACCCTACAGCACCCCAGTCTTCAACGGCTTCCAGCAGCTCTGCCTGGAATCACTTCATTGGCTATGCTTGACAGAGGCTCAGTTACTTCATCAGTGGTGCAGATAAAGCCACCACACTGTAGCTATGCTTCTAAATGCCCTTGTGCAAATAGCCTACTACCTATCTGTGAACATCTACAGTGCAGGACATCTCCAACATCATATGTGATTATACAGAGTTTTCTGATCACAACATACAGTGTACATTCACCATGTAGTCAGACAACAGTTAAATACAGTAATAGCATACAGACTACTGATACATAATCACACCAAAAGCCTATCTTGGAAGCTAGTGGATATGTATAGGTTCCAGGCTTTGTATTGCTTACCGGTAGGTTACCTACAGGAAAGATGGGACACAAGCATAGATGGGATACATGCCTGCAACAATGCCATACCAACTTACTTGTGTCAGCCTAAGGCTTTGGAATGCGGGGCAAGGCTATTGGCACCCCCATGGTGCCATTTTTCGGCAGGTCTCAGAGGTAAATCTCACCTCCATGAACTGCACAATAACAGAACCAATGAGGGTTAGGCTACTCAACACCAGGGGTAGTACTCACATGCACCCCTCAGTATGGACAACATCTACATCTGTTCTGTGACTGGGACCTGTATAAGGCTCCTGTGAGCACACCGGCACTACTAGACTACAACCCATAACACACATTTCAGCCACTGTACATGGACTGGCACAGACATGGAGGGGGTGTATCCATATTCATTGGGGATGCCTACACCTCCAAGTTAGTGGGGCCACATGATACCTCTGTGATCATCCATGTGCAGCTAACATCAGCCATGACTGCAATGCAAACTGTGAGCTGCTACAGATAACCCTCCATGACCCAGGAGCGCCACTACAACTATCTGGAGACACTGGCAAACATGATAGTCCTACCAGTCACCCTGTTATTGGTCAATGTCAGCTACCCTACACTTATCTGGATAACCTACTCAAGTATTCACTTCCAGGCCCAGCACTTCCTGGGATTTATCACGTCATATGGCCTCATGTATCAGTTGGTAGATGGACTAACGAGAGGTGAAAACATACTAGAAGGGGTAATCACTGACATGTGCAACAGGTGCACTACAGCAGAGGTAAACCGGTCACTGTTTAGATCTGACCATGAACTATTCACTGATGATTTCCACTCCCAACTATCTCCCCCACCCAAGGAACACACAGTGAATACCTTTTCTACAGATAAATTCACAGTACTAATGACAGAGGTGGGAGGATCACAGCCCCCATGCTCAGGGATAATACTGCTCAAGATACAGATAGAATTACGAATGCACTCTATAAGCACCTACAAAGATGTATGGGTCGTGCCATCAATGGTAAACCAGGACTCACTACTCCTACACAAGGACACCAGTCTGCTGAACCCCTGCATTATACAGGCTATACAACAGAAGTAGGACAGTAGTCCAGAACAACAGCAAATCCCAAGACATGCAGATGTCCGTGACCAGTATTAGCAAGATACTTATGTTACTCATGTAATCATCCAAAGCTGACATCCACAGGTAAATAGGCATGGATTTGGAATATGACCACAAAGGCATCTTTGGCTATGTCAAGGATGTAAGCAGTAACATACAGATTTGAACTGTGCTGGTGCAATATTGCACTGAATATACTGACCCTATTGATATCACCAACACACTTGATGATACATTCAGAGCAAGCTTCACCTCCTACTGGGCCCACAACAATATCCAAAATGTACAGTATCCCAGACATCTGAGACATACAAGTGGTAATACCACACCTTTCGGCCACCTAACCCAGAACGAAGCACTACAGGTGGAGGCGTGTCCATATTCATTAAGGATATCCACACCTTCAGGCTAGTTGCACAGCATAATGCATCCGAGATTATCCAAGTGCAACTAACTCTGGGCAAGACCGCAATCCAAATTGTAGTTTGCTACAGACCCCCCACCATGCCCCAGGATTCCCACTCCTCATTTCTTGATACACTGGAAAGTATTAGGGTACAACCCAACACCCTAATAATGGGCGATTTCAACTACGCCACCATTAACTGGAAAAACTACTCATGTACCAGCTCTTTTGCTCAACGTTTTCCAAAATACATAAATTCCAATGCCTTGGATCAACTTATTCACACCCCCACCAGGGGCAGCAATATCCTAGACCTGGTCATTACCAACATGGGAAACCGGTGTTCCACACCAGAGGTCAATTCCTCATTGGTCAGATCTGACCACAAGCTAATCAGCCTAGACATCCACATCCCACCCTCATCCCCAATTAGGGAAACCATCGTAAAAAAATTTCTCCAAAGCCAACTTCACACTTCTTAAGACAGAAGTGGCAAACTTCATGACACCCATGCAGATGGACAATAGAGGTATGACTGCTGAATCCTACACAAATGCACTTTATAAGCACTTACACGAGCGCATGGATCATGCTATCCCTAATAGAACCAAGATGTTATCTTCCAAAAAAAGGAAGCCAATCTGGTGGTCCACTGCCATAAACAAACTCTACAACAGAAGAAAGAAAATGTTGCAAAAAAGAGTAAAATCCCATGACTGGAGGAACTCCCTGGTCAACCTCAGTAAGAAGCTGAGATCCCTCATAAAATTCTCCAAAGCTAGTTAAGAAAACAAAATTGTCACTGACTCGAAAGACATCCACAAAGTATTCTATAGCTATGTCAAGAATCTCAATGAGAACACTCAGATCTGCTCTGAGTTACAGCACAATGGCACTAAATATACAGAACCAACTGATATTGCCAACATCCTAGCAGATAGGTTCAGTGCTAACTTTACCCCCCTCTCACCCCCTAGAGGGCCCATCTCTATACCGGAAGAATGCAAAGTTCCTATAATCACGGCTGCACAGGTAAAAAACACACTCTCCAAAGCCAAGAACACAGCATCCATGGGACTTGACAATATCCCAGGCTGAGTTCTACACGAACTACAGAATGAACTGGCACCCCACCTAAGTACCATGTTCAATCATAGCCTCACCTCAGGCTTTGTACCCACTGAATGGCACAGCGCGATGGTTATCCCACTCCACAAAGGGGGAGCCACGGTGGACCCCAGGAACTACCGCCCCATTAGCCTGACGAGCCTGGTCTGCAAGGCCATGGAACATATCATCGTGGAACTCATAAACAAATACATTGGTAATCTCCAAACTCTGGACCCTACCCAGTTTGGATTTGTAAAAGGCAGATCATGTCTCCTAAACCTGATTGACTTCTTTGAAGCAGTCACCAAAGCCATAGATGAGGGTAAAATGGTTCACAGAGCTTATCTACATCTCACCAAGGCTTTCAATACCATCCCCCACTCTGGAATTATAGATAAGCTTACTAAACTAGGTATAAATCCCTATGTCACAAGATAGGTTGCCAGCTGGCTCATGGACAGAACCCACACTGAAAGTAGCGGATTCCAAATCCGACTTCAGACCAGTGACAAGTGGAGTACCACAGGGTTCAGTCCTGGGTCCTCTCCTGTTTGGTATCTACGTCTGTGAAGTGCAGGCTAACACAGAAGGTCTTTGGCTAACAAAGTTTGCAGATGACTGCAAACTAGGAGCCATAATCGAAACTCCTAACGATGTGGATAAACTACAAAAGGGTCTCACTGAGACAGATACCTGGTGTCAAAGCCATGGCCTGAAGCTCAATGCCAAAAAGTTTATTGTCATCCCCTTTGGTAAAAACTCTGTACCCATGAACTGTCACATAGCTGGTAGTCTACTTAATGCTGAAAATGTGATAAGAGACCTTGGGACACAGGTGGACAGTAGTCTCTCCTTTGATAATCACATCACCACAGTGGTCAGGAAATCCTTCTACGTGGCTCATCTCATCACAAAAGGATTCTCATCCAGAAAAAAAGAGGTCATTGTTCCCCTCTACTCATCACTCATTAGACCCATTATAGAATACAATGCCTCTTTTGGTATGTACCTTACAAGACATCTACAGCAACTGAAAAGACCACAGAAATACCTCACAAATGCCTCAGACTACACAGACCGTCTAAAAAAACTACAGCTTTATTCCATCGCATATCGCCTACTCAGGGGCGATCTCTGCCTAACATACAAAGCTATGTCAAACCCAGAGCTTTTGGACATGCTCCACTTAAAGAAATCCCAATCCCTCTGAGCTACACACTGTAGGTACCTAAACCTTGTCACCACAATAAACAGAACATGCTCGAGGGATAGATTCCTGTCCCAGAGACTTCCCATACTCTGGAACAGACTACCTATCTATGTCAAACAGAGCTCCTCATTAGCACTCTTCAAGAAAAATCTTGATGATTGGATGGGAAATGGGAAATTCACCTCAGGGATCACTTCTGTGGCTCTGCTAGACAGGGGCACAGGAAAATAATTTTCTTGGGTGGCGAAAGCCAGGGTACATTTTTTGGCTAGGCTTATATAGGCCCTAGGGCTAATAGCCTAGTACCTACCTATGAACCTATGAAGCTATGAACCTATGAACAGAGCATCAATGGAGGCAGATGGTGTCCCAGACTGCATCCTGCAAACACTACAAGACAAAGTCACCCCCCGCCTAATATAGCAATTCAACATCAGCCTCTACACAGGCTACATGTCCATTCACTGGTGTATGGCAACAGCTATTCCACTCCACCAAGGTGGTGATACAACTGACCATGGTAACCACCACCCCATACGCCTGAGTAGCCTGATCTTCACAGCTATGGAGCACATCCTCATGGCACTCATTAACATAGACAATGGTAACCTCCAGACACTTGACCCAACCCAGGTCAGCTTGACTGAGTGCAGATCATGCCTACTGAACCAGTTTGACATCTTACAGTCACCTAGACTTTAGGTGAGGGGTGTGGTAGTTCACACATACTACTTGGACCTCGCCAAGGGTTTTAACACCATTCCCCACTCAGGTATTATTTCTACACTCACCAGCCAGTACATACACCCATACATCACAGGCTGGTTTGCCAACAGGCTTACACACGCAACCCACATGGTAAGCCTAGCAGCCTCCAGGTCCAACTCTTGACCATTCACAACTGGTGTCCCACAGGAGTCAGTCCTGGGACACCTACTGTTTGCCATATACTTCTCAGAGGTACGGGCTAACACAGGTGGACTACAGCAGGCCATGTTTGGTAATTACTGCAGACTGGGAGCCATAACTGACAGTCCAGCTGTCACAGACATCCTTCAAGGGGCCTTACATAGACCAACACTGGGTATCAGATTGATGGCCTCCAGCTAAAGGCCACATACTGCATGGTCATTCCATTTTGGGAAACTACCAACACACACACACACACACACACACACACACACACACACACACACACACACACACACACACACACACACACACACACACACACACACACACGCACACACACACATTAACACATGAGTGGCAGACACTAAATTTCAGATGACGTATTGGGTATGTGGGGACTACATTACATAATGATCTCTCCTTTGACAGTCATATCTGTGGAGTAGTTAGGACATCCATCTATATAGGCCGTCTGATTACTTAAGGGTTCGCATCTAAACAGACTTAGGTTATTGTGCCCCTTTACTCATCAGTCATCAATCCCATCATCGAGTATGATAACCCATTTTGGATGTACCTCAGAAGACACAGCCGACAGCTGGAAGGGCCACGAACGTACCTCGCAAAGAGGGATAATGCCCTCAGACATGTGTCCTATGCTGCCAGACTGCATAAACTCTTGCATTACGCAGTGGCATCTCATTTACTCAGAGATGATATTTGCTGGCCAACAAAGCCGTGTCCAAGTCAGGCTTAATGGATATGCTCCACCTATGGCAGTCCATGTCACAGTGAGCCGCACACTGTAATGAGCTACACCTTGCCACAACCATAACTGGAAGATGCTGGAGTGACAGATTCCTGTCACAGGTACTCCCCATGATTTGGAACTATATCCCTGATTACATTATATGGAGCCCCTCACTAACACTCCAGGGAATCCTTGCAGAGTGGGTGAGGAACAGTGGATACACCCCAGGGATCCCGCAATTGGCTCTGCTCCACAGATAGACAGTTAATCAATAAGGTGGCAACAGCAGACACATTTTGGCTATGCTTATGAATGGCCTCAGGCAGTTAGGCATGTACCTACCTATGTACCTATGAACCTATACATACAGTATCGACACATGCTGATAACTTAATTTACTGTTCAGGTATTGACTTACCTTGTGCCAATGGCAGTTGTGTGTACAATAGTTGAGGGTTGCCTATGTAGTATCACACAGTAGACCACCTATACATGACAATTTACAGGTGGTCATGTGTGTATGCCATCCATATTTGCTGTGTGTGCAGGTGGAAAAGGGTGTCAGTCCATAGGTGCCTACACTGTCAGTGTGTGTGCTATATGTTCCCTCTTTGCAAAGACATGGGCATACTGGGCATGCCTCCATCTGCCTACTGGGGCTGGCACAGGGTTTTCGTGGTCTGAGTCCCTCTGTGCCTGTAGGGCCCTTGGCAATTGTGGTGAGCTGTGAGGGCCTTCACCATTCTGTCCCTACTGTAGCTGTTTCTGCAGGATCATATTGTTTACCATGGAACATACTGTGAAGATGTGGGCACACATGCCTGGAGAGTATTGTAAGGCTCCACCAGATATGCCCAAGCAAGGGAACCATGATTTCAGCATCCCAAACACATGCTCTATGATTATTCTGGTTTCTGCGTGTGCCTCATTATGGGCCTCTTGCATGGGTGTGTGTGCATTTCTGATGGGAGTCATCATCCACGGTTCCAGTGCATAGCCAGCATCCCCCACCAGGTGGCCATATGTGATGTCTCCCCTGGCAAATACCTGATACAGCTGTGAGGCATGCCAGATGTGGGAGTCGTGATAGCTTCCAGGGCTGTCAGCACATACATCCATGATAATGCCCATGGCATTGCACACGAACTGGCAGTTAATGGAGGTGTATCCCTTGTGGTTTATGTAGCGCCTAACCTACCCACCGGGTGGTGTCTTGATGTGTATGTGCGTGCAGTCTATTGCACCCAGTACCTCCAGGTGCTGGCCAACTCCTCCTGCATTTGGGGGAAGTATATGTGCTCATTGACATGTGGTAACATGGCATCCAGGAACTGGTGGAGTACCCTGGATGCTGATGCCTGTGAAATTCCCATAATATCCCCAGTTGGCCTTTGAAAGGTACCTGTGGCTAGTATTCTCAAGCTTAGACATACCTTCATGTCCACTGAGATGGATTCCCCTCTGTTATTTCTGGCTCTGAGGCATGGCCGGCACAGCTCAACAAGTTGCTTGATGGTGTCCCTGTCCATCCTGTAACACTCTACTATCTCCAGGTCATTTAGCCCCTGGCAGGTTACCCTGGGTCTGAACCCTCTTCTCCTCCTCCGGTGCCTGAGATGGTTGTCAGCATCATCCTTCACACCACCATCAGTCTCCAACACATGCTGGTGAATTAAAGCTGTGGCAGCCCCTAACATGTACATATTAAAAGTTCCCCATCTGTATACACCAATGGTGCAGAGTGTCTGAGAATACACAAGTGTGTGTGAGGTGCTTTCACACTTTATACTATTGTGCAATGGATGCTGCTGGTGTAATTGGGTGCGTATGTGCAATTCCAGCTGCAGGGTATCTTAATTATGGGTTTTACAGCAGGTACTGCTATTGTGGGGCCTTTGGTGTTGACGTACGCTTGACTGCCATGATTCATCTATTGCCCTTTACTTCACTTTTCAACCCAATTCCCCTTCCATTGTCAAGCAAGCATCCAGCTGCCTGCTTTCTTGTTTTGTACTTTCCCAACCCAGGATTGTGTAGCAAAATGTGTTATGTAGCTAATCTACTGCAAGTTTGCTTTGTTCTGCTGTGACAGTTCTCTTTTCTTTGCAGTACGGCACCTCCCCTTTCCTGTTTTGCAGGTAGCTGCTAGCAGACTTGTTAGATGTTGTCATTGGCCCACTGTGAGTTCGTAGGTGTTAATTACTCATTTGTACTCCAGTTACCATGCTGCAGCATTTCCTTATTGTCTTCCTGTACCCTTCCTGTTTCAGCTGTGGTGCGTGCCGCGCACAGCCGTTTTCCAGATTTCGAGCACGTTTTCATCCATGTTCACATGCACTTTCGGTTACCTTGTGTGCTCTCAGCTAAGCAAACCTATGGCTACTTCCACACCCCTATCCTGCGGCTTTGCTTAGCAACAGGCAACCCGGATTAGTAATGCTCCAATGTGCTTACAGCTAAGATGGTGCACCCCTCTCTTGATGTCATCTTTATCTCCAGGCCACACCTCGGTGTTGTTCCACTATGCTGTGAGGTACATCCTTACACCGGCGGGGATTTTGCGATTCAGTATTACTTGTCTCATTTGCATGGCATTGACTACTAATTCCTAGTTACTGTGCAGACCACTGTCATAGACCCTTAGCAGCCCTTGCACCATGGTTGTGGTGTAGCATGCGTGCCAATGACTATTATGGGGAATTCATGAAATGTGTTACATTGCAGTTTTATTACATATGAATATATTTTCATTGTGATCCCATTTGCGCACTGATGCACTGCGATTTTACTTTGTGTTAGTGTGGCCATGACATTAAATGTTCTTTTTTATGTGTTGTGCATGTTTTTTTTTTTTTTATGCCATTGGCTATATATTTAGCCATTGGCATATATTAACATTATAATACATGAGTTTGGTCTGCTGTCATGGCTCCGATTTTATGTTTGAAAAAATGTAAACCTTTTTTTGGTTTACATTTCTGCATGCTTACGCTATGCCTGCACCACTTCATGAATTGCTATATACCTTCATTTGCATGCTACACTGCTGCCCATGGGGTAATTAGAATACAGGCACCGGGAGCTGCGCAGATGTGGCGTACGCAGAAACAGCTCATACCTGAATCGCTCGACGGCCATATTTGGCGTTAGATTGCCAACGCTACGCCTGCTCCTGGCGCAAGCTTCATGAATCGTGGGGGTTAGTCATCAAAAGAGACTGGAACCCTTTCTTTGTACACATTCTCTTATAGATTCCTTCATGGAGATCTATGCCTATTTCTTACCATGAAAGATGCGACCCTAGTTGATCTTATGTTCTTTTGCAGAACTAATGGTACATCAAATACTTGATTAAAGGAACTAAACCTTCATGAGCAGATAAATAAGACACTTTAGCATGATAGATTCATATCCCAATATATCCCTCAACTCAGAACCAGATCCAGCACTAGGTGACATAGGCAGTTGCCTAGGGTGCTCTGGCTCGGGGGGGGGGCTCTGGGGGGCTGCTACAACATTTAGTTAATTAAACTATTTTAAAAAATTACAGTTCTTCTTTAAGGACACACTCTGCATCTGTTTTCAGTAAAACATGCGCACAGAAACTTTTGTTCTCAAACACATGTACTATTGCATGAAACCTCACTTACAAGAGCTTCTTAGCAGATACTCATAGACATGTGCAATTCCCTAATTAGGGGTGGCATGTTTGTTAGCTGTCTCAGACTCAAACCATGTACCTTGGTTATAGGAAACAATGACTGACTTTAAAAATTGGCTTAGTTTCTGGTGTCATTCTAAGGAATGCAATATTTGTCAGCATGGAAAGAGATGGTCAACAGACCATGTTGCTTTATCAGAAATTGTCTGTACCTCTCCCCTCTAGACTTTTGAATGTTAGCTAAAACATTGTCCTCTCCCATAGTGCCTTTTTAGGCAATGCCAAACTGAAAGTATGTTCAACATAGTAAATCACATCCAAGAAAATCTAAAGATGTTACTGCTCAATGCTAGGAGTCTGTACAAAAACCTCTACTGCCTAGAAGTTCTCTTCACCCTAAAGAATGCTGATGTCTGTGTGTTCACTGAAATATGATTTAAAGCCATAGAGAGCACATCAGCAGTGTAAGGTTATAATGCCTTCCACACATTTAGACCAGCTAGTATATAGAGAGGGACTAAAGGTGGAGGTTTCTTTACATCAAAAATAAATATACCTCAAGGCTGGTCAAACAGGACAATGCACTTGAGTTTCTCCATGTTCAACTCACCATAGGCAAAATCCAATACCACTTCCTTTCAAGGTTCCCTCTATGCCCCAGGAATCCCATACCATGCATTTAAATTTATTGGAAACGCTCATTATCCAACCTAAAACCATATTAATGGTGGACTTTAATTACACAGTAATAACTGGAAAGCATACATGACACCAAATATACAAAGAGATTCCTGGATTTTGTAAATGCAGACTCCCTGAAGCATATTGTCAGTACACCAACCAGAGGTGTAACCATACTGGATCTGATCCTCACTAATATGGGAGAGTGGTACACACCAAATAGTGTAATGTCTTCTCTGGTAAGGTCAGACCTCAAAATGGTCTCCTTGAAGTAAAAATAAAAGCTGGAACCCCAGTTAACCAGGGAATATTCAAGAACTACTATAAGGCAAACGTCCTACTAAGTGATCTTCTTCTTTCAGCTTTTCCCAGTTAGGGGTTGCCACAGCAGATCACCTGTCCACTCATGATTGGCAGTAGAGTTTTTACAGTGTCAAGTTCCCAGCCTGGCACCCAACCTTCCACAAAAGGCACACTCATGCCTAAGGCCAATTTAGAGTGTCCAATCCACGTACTGCATGTCTTTGGGATGAAACCGGAGCACCTGAAGGAAACCCATGCAACCACAGGGAGGACATGCAGACTCCACACAGAAGGCACCCCAGCCAAGGATCAAACCAACGAGTCTCTTGCTGTGAGGTGACAACGCTAACCGCTGCACCACCGTGGCCACCCTAAACTTCCTACTATTAAGAGATAATCTGGCAAAATGTCAAGCCCCTATAAACCCAGAGAACACTACTACCTACACGGAACTGTTCACAGAAACCCTGTATAAGCATGTCAATAGCTATATAGAGGCAACTGTTCCCATCAGGAATAAGTAAAAAACTAACTCAAAAAACAAGCCACCCTGGTGAAATCTCAGCAGTGGCGGCTCATGCCATTGGACATCAGGACTGCAGCCCCCCCCCCAGTTAAAAAGAAAAGTTTTAAAAATATATATTTATAAATTATTATTTAAATAATAATTAACTGGCTGGCGGTTGCGTCTCTAAGCAAGTCCAACTTACTCGCACAGACCACGAACTCAGACTGCGCATGCTCGGCAAGTTCCGGGTTTTTTTTTTTTAATTATTCTCTCTAAATCTAAATCTAGACTGCTGTAAAAGCAGTCCAGATTAAGGAAAGCAGAAGGCATCAGTGCCCAGACAGTTATGCGGTCTAACCGCACAGTAAAATAGAAGGGGGGGGGGTCTGACTGCTATGTCTGCAGTCACGTACATGATGTGGACAGCTGTATGGCTACTGATTGGTTCTCGCTCCCTTCCCAAAAAAGAAAGCGAGAAACAATCAGTACTACTGCTAGCACATTGCTTTGGATGATAACAGATACTTTCTATGGTGCTAAACAACAAGAACTTATTTTTTTGGCTTGCCTGCTTTGCTTTGCCTTGCTTATGCCAGAGTTCATTCAAAAGATTGAGTTTGTGACCGGAGATGTTGGACAGTCACTCATTTTTTAACTTTGAGGTAGGGGGAACAAATACAAAATACTACCATACTACATTCACTAAAATAATCCTATTTCATCTCTAATTAGCAAGCATACCATTGTTGAAGCTTGCTTAGTTTTCCTTTGTTTTGTGTGTGTAATGACAAGCAAGGCAAGTGTCCTTATTAAATAAGTTCACCATGGCACAGACAGGTCTTTTGCAATGAAGCAGGTGATTTCTTTTAGTTTTTTATATGCCTCTAGGTCTACTCAAAGATAAAGTCATGATTACCTTCTGTAACATACCAATATGTTCCTCCCTTTCTAGGCATATATTTCTGTAGTTACTTATTTAATCTTTGTCTACTTTTACTTGTGCAAAAGCTATATTTTCCAACTAGTCATGATCAGTACCTGTAAACTACTTAACTATGTAAGCATTGGTTGTACATATTGTATGTTTTAGCAACCCACACAAGCTTAATGGATACTTTAAATTTATAGCATATTTTTTGTTTTCATGTTTTTGTTTTCTTCTCTTTATCTTGTTAAACATTGCAAGCATTCTTTACACTCCATTGCACTCTTCAAATCAATCGCTGCCATTGTACTAAAAGGTCTTACACCAGCAGTAAGGTTTAACATGAGCTGCTACTGCTTCTAATGGTCATTTATGATTCAGATAAAGGCCCACTGCAGAGATCCTGCATAGTCTATAGGATGATCATGGTAGTCATTTTTCTTGGCTGCTGAGTGATATGCTTATAAAAGCATTTTGGGGAAGTAGCCAGCACTAATTAGCCATGGGCACTCCCATAGAAAGGCATGTGGTATGGCATTTATGCAGACTGTTCTACTGTGTAACTTAGTTTGAATATTACTTCTAGTGGGTGGGAGTCTATTGGACAGGTAACAATGGGAGATATGTTGATGTGAGTATATGTGTAGCTGCATGTGTGAGTGCATGCACAGGGATGAGTTGTCTCAGGTGCATGTGTGTGTGTGTGTGTGTGTGTGTGTGTGTGTGTGTGTGTGCGTGTGTGTGCGTGTGTGTGTGTGTGTGCGCGTGTGTGTGTGTGTGTGTGTGTGTGTGTGTGTGTGTGTGTGTGTGTGTGTGTGTGTGTGTGTGTGTGTGTGTGTGTGTGTGTGTGAAATGCCCCAGTTGCTATATACTGGTGGCTAGAGAGAACTCAGGATACATGGTGGTGGGCTTGAATGATGCTGTACCTTGGGTGCAGGTGGCAAGAGCCTGAATTCCCTACCCACCACCATTTGTAAAACAATTGCAGATTTTTGCCTCATATTTGTTCTGTTCTGTTCCTCATAAAATCTGTGGTTTCTGTATTTTTGTTTCCTTACACGGGCAGTGGTAGCATTGTTGCCTGACAACTACAGGTTCTCTGGTTTGATTTTTGGCACAGTGCCTTCTGTGTGGAGTCTGCATGTCCTCCCTGTGTTTGTGTGGGTTTCCTCTGGGTGCTCTGGAGTCCTCCCATCTTACAACGACATGTGTCTGGAGTGTTTCTCCCTGGGCCTCTGCTGAAAATTGCCTTTTGTTCCAAGTCAGACTTTCCTAGTTAACAAATGTTAAATAAACAAAAATGACAGGCATTTGAATTTCAGACTTCATATACTTCAAAACGTACATGGTAACACAAAACCTTTTTTATTCTAGCAATTTTCTAAGTTCATAAGATGGATATTTGAAATGTGGCCCAATTTTTGGGACTGTATTCCCCCATTATTGGCTTCGTCCAGGTTTTTTGTACTAAGGTTGAGAGCTATGGTGAGAACTGAATTCACTGAAAATGTTTGGGGGCTATATTCCCCCATTACTGGTTTTGTCCAGGTGTTTTTTGCTAAGAGGTTGAGAGCTGTGGTGAGAACTGAATTCACTGAATATGTTTGGGGGCCGTATTCCCCCATTACTGGCTTTGTTCAACTGTTTTGTGCTAAGAGGTTGATAGCTATGGTGAGAACTGAATTCACTAAATGGTAGCCATTTAATTTACAGTCTTTCTCTCCTTTACAAAACAGCTAATTTGGCATAGTGGTATATTGCTCTGACTGTTCTGGGTTCAAGTCTTGGCAGTGAAATATTTGTTAGTAACACATTTTATTCTAGCAACTTTCCAACATTATACAAGCAATGCTTAAAATGTGTCCCTTGTTTTTGGGCTTTTGTCCCCTCAATAAATGTTGTCATTTTCCAAATTTCTTGTGCTGCAAAGTTCAGAGATACAGCTGAGTGTCGAGTAAATATTATAAGGAGCTGAGAGCTGCAGGGGAACAAAAGTTTAGTGCTGCTTATGCTGAGTCTGCTTGCATTGCTAATAGCACAACAGGTAGTGTACTTGCTTTTGATGCAGAAGGCTGTGGGTTCTTCTCCCACAGTAGTTAGATGCATTGCTGATACTGTACTGTGTTGTAAAGGGGGTGGATACTGCAGTCCTCTTTGGCGAAGATACCTAGTAACTATGAACCTGTTATAAGTTTGCCATCCATTCCCTATTGCAATATTACTAGCAAATATTCCTCAAGGGCAACAGGCACTTTATTTGTAGATGAAACGATGAAATATAAAGTTGTTTGCTAGCAGCAATCTCTTCATTAGTTATAGATCTCTTTAACGTGGAATTATTTAGATGACTTTTACTTCTTCAGAGATTGTGCATATTTACTGATACTGGTGGGCTGTAGAAGTTTGAGTAGACTTGTATAATGGAAATGTTCTGAATTGGGCAGTTTTGTCATTGGTGCATGCATTTTGTTTCATTGTTTACTGGGAAAATGTTCAAAACAATAAATTTAAAACACCCGCTGACAACTGTACTGTATTGTACAAGGAATATAATTTAATACAATCAGGAAGGTGTATCAAAGAGCATGTGCATGTTTTGTGTGCAAGAGGCCTATGATTTGAAAACAGCCCAAAGATAATTTTTATCTGCCACTGGCAAAATGTATTTTTTTAATGTGAGTTTTAATGCTGTTTTATTGAATGTGAGTTTCAAGGGCAGAGAAGTTTTAATGCTAAGTCTATTTTCATTGTGAGATTGCATTGCTTTGTTTAGTAGATATCTATTAGTGTTTGTGCTGTAAAATGCTAAATAAAATTTTCAAATGAAATCCAAATCATCGCAAAAATAAAGCAGTATGCAAATTACAGTGTTTATGGTAAATGGGGTGAAATAACCAAGGAATGGGACATTGGAATGGCTGCAGGGGGGAGGCTCTATTTGACCATGATTTTCTGAGGGCAAGGGCAGCAAACTCAAAGACAGCACCATCTGAACTATACATCTCAACTGTCCACACTTTTACAGGATGAAAAGATTTTTGCTTTTTATTTTTGGTTTGATCCTCATAAAATTTGTGGTTTTCTGGCAAATCATTTAGGAATGAAGTCACTAAATAATGACTGGCATTGAGTTTCAGACGTCATAACCTTCAGAAAAATGCATGCTAAAGCAAGACCTGTTATTCTATCAACTGTCTTAAGTTTATACAATAGCAATTTTTAGTACTGTTTTATATGTTCTTTCAATATATCTGGCCTTGTCCAGATTTCCTGCATTAAGAGGTTGAGAGGTACGTACAAATAAATTGCGTTATAGAATTAAGAATATCCAAACCTCTCAACTGTCCCCAATTTTGGCTCAAAATGTTACTCTCCCCCTAATAATCCCTCTGCAAAATGGTAATTTTGGAAGAAAACATGGAGGGTTTACAATTATAAATAACTGTAATGATCAGAGTTATAGATTACTTTTATTTCAGAAATGCATGTAGATTCTCTTATTTTGTCAGCTGCTCAAGTTAACAGTACTAATATTTAAAAAGTGTCCCTTCTTTGACAGGTTCACTGCTGTATTGTGTGGCAATTTGATATTTTTGCATCACATTTTTGGTCCGTTTTTCATAAAATTGTGGTTTTCTGGCAAATTAGTGGCAAATCATTAAATACTTAAGTTAGAAAATAATGGCAGACATTTGAGTTTCAGATTTCATATCCTTCAGAAAATTTATACTAATGCAAGACCTACCACTATTCTATTATCTTTCTAAGTTTATAAGAGCAATATTTAAAAATTGTTCTTATTTTTGGGCCTTTGTCCCACTGCTATGTATGGCTTTGTCCAGATGTCTTGCTCTGAGGCTGAGAGGTATGAGTGTCAGAGCCAACACCATCAGCCAGAGACATTTCAAATCGTGACATACTTGTTACACCCCATTACCCCATGTAGTGACCCTGGATGTGTCCAAGCAAGGCAAGGAGCAGTTATGCACTATAAGTGTGCAGAGTATTCCCCCATCCAAGGTAGACACAGGTACGACAGCGGTTTTACATTCATCTGTCCTTGATTTTCATTTTGTCTTAATTTGACTCTTGTAATGATGGTTTGGTACCCAGGGCAGTGTATTTAAAGTTCCAGCTGTTGTGGTTTGAACATAGCTCCATCCCTTTCTAGTTGGCCACACCCCTTCCCATTGGCCCCAACCATTCAGCAGTCTCCTGCAGCCCCCCTTTAATTTGAAGTCAGCAGCCACCACTGAATCTCAGCATCAATAAGCTGCATAGCAGAAGGAAGGAAATCATGGTAAAAATTAGGAGTTGCACCACTCAGCAGGATAAAAACACCCTCATCAATCTAAACAAAAATCTGTGAGGACTGATAAGGTCTACCAAAGCCAAATTTGCAGTAAATTTGGCATCTCAGGCCAAGGACACAAGGTATTATTTAGTTATGTCTGCATCCTCAAAGGCAATACACAATTGTTTGCAGAGCTCATTGTTAGTTGACCCACCTATACTGAGCCAGAAGATACAGCAAACCTACTGGCTGACAAATTCATCTCCAACTTTACCCCTCTCTTCCCCTTAAACCTCCCTCAGGAAATACCATCAAACATAACTCCTCATGCTATCACTAGGGAACAGGCCATTAATGCTCTCTCTGAGGCCAAGAACACTGCATCACTGTGCCCAGACAATATCCCAGGATGCTTTCTAAATAGCATGAAACATGACCTATCAAGCCCTCTGGAATTGCTATTTAACTGTAGCCTCTAAACAGGCTTTTTTCCTCATAAATGGAGAACAGCAACAGTTATGTCTCTGCTCAAAGGTGGGCCATCTACAGAACCCGGAAACTACAGACACATTAGTCTCACTGAACTCATATGCAAAGCCATGAAAAGAATTGTCATGGAAATTATCAATAATGACATAGAAAACTTACAGGCACTGGACCAAAACCAATATGGTTTCATCAAAGGCAGGTCATGCCTGCTCAACCTGGTGGATTTCTCTGAAAAGTTCACCAAAGCAATGGATGAGGACAAATGGTTCACACTGCCAGCCTTGACCTGGCCAAGGCATTTGATATAATACCCCACTTGAACATTTTTGATAAACTTAAGAGACTGGGCAGAAAACCCTTATGTCACCCACTTGATAGCCAGCTGGCTCACAGACTAGACTCAGGAAGTTAGAATTGGGGAATTCACCTCTACAAAGAGGCCAGTCACAAGTGGTGCACCTCAAGGATTGCTCCTGCGACCACTCCTTTTTGACATTTATTTCTCCGAAGTCAAGGCCAAAGCCAATGGCCTCTGGCTGACTAAATTTACAGATGATTGCAAATTAGGAACTGTCACTGAATCCTCCACCAACAGAAATGTTGGAAAGGCTGACAGACAACCAGCTAGTGTCACAGACATGGACTAAAATTTAATGCTAAGAAATGCAAAATAGTTTCCTTCGGGAAGTCATCCAACCCTGGTTACTATCATATTGACAATACACACCTGTGAGTTGACCCAGTACAACTTACCAACAAAGGTATAGCATCTACATCCAAAGAAGTAATTGTTCCACCATATTTAGCATTTATCAGACCTATCATTGAGTACATTGTCCTCTTTGGTATGTACCTAACCAGGCATATCCAACAATTGGAATGTCCATAGAAGTTCCTTACTAAAAGAATACAGAGCATAAGTAACATGTCCTATGCAGACCACCTCAAGGCCCAATCCTTGTATTCTGTCTCCTACATGCTGTTGAGGGGATATTTATGCCTGGCATACAAGGCATAATCAGACCCCACTCATATGGACCTCCTGCATATCCACAAAACAAAGAAAATCTGAATTACCAATTCTAAAGACTTAAACCTTACCTGAAATAAATCGATCCTGCTGGAGATGGGTATGTATCCCAGAGACAACCCCTTTTCCAGAACAGGCTCCCCATCCATGGGAAGCAGAGTTCCTCCTTAACCCAATGCAAATGTAACTTAGACAAATGGATGTGGAACAGGAAAGTCATCCCTGGTTTGGCACTGATGTCTGTAATGGACACAGGCAACCTCTAAATGGTTAATTTCCCTTGTCCCTGCTTGTAAATGTTTCATCTTCCAAGCACTTATCAAGGGTACCAGAACTTATCAAAGGGGATGCCCAGCTAGGCTTAAAAAGACATTTATGGTTATTAACCTACCAATCACCTATGAACCAATGAACCTAAGAGCCTTAATCCTCTACAACAACCAATTGACTACTCAGTCATTAGTGGTTGATTGAACAGTGCTGAAATGAATCATTTTGTTTTTTATTAGTTTATGCATTTTATTTGGCTGCTTTATAGAAACAATTTTTAAAAACTACAGGGATGCTTTTCAAGGAATGTGAGTTTCAGTGCTTTTCAAGGAATATGAGCTTCAAGAGAACAGGAATTTATTGTTGCTCATGTTAAGTCTATTTTCAATGTGCAACTGTTTTGTTTAGCAAATTACCATCAATATTTCTGCTATAAAAGTTTCAAGCACTGTTAATTGTACAACCGGTAACATATGCTTGCATTTGGTACAGTGGTTATGGGTTCTACTCTCACACTGTGTAGATGCATTGCTGATACTGCAGTGTACTTTAATGGGAGGGGAGTGTTGCACTCATGGGTTTGATGACATGTTTGATGACATGTTAAACTCAGGCCTCATCTGTCTGCATTAATTGTAGGTTCTGTGAGATCGTTTACATCCACCTAAGTTATTGAAAAGGGGGGGGGGGGCGTTCCCTTATGTCCTGGCCAAATTTACCTTGGTAGTATAAATACCACCAAGGGTCTCCCCTGAAAAGCTGCTACTAGCCTAGTGAGACTAACTTGGTCAATAAAGGATACTTAAATTAAGAGTTTGAAATTAAATCCATATCTCTGCCTTAATTTCAAAGGTAAAGAAGGAAACAGTACGCACCTTGACAGTTTTGAGCAGTGTTTATGGCAACTAAGTGAGAGCAACAAGTAATGGGACACCAGAATTGCTGTGGGGGGAGGAACTTGTCCATTCCCCTACCTAGGGCCCAATTTGATCATGATACAACTCAGTCTCACCTCCAGAACAAGCTTCCTGTACAGGTTAAGCAGAGCAGCACCTTTGCCACCTTCAAGGTAAACCTAACTAATCAAATGGGCAGCCTTAAATTCTCTCCCAGTCTATATTAACTTGCCCACCTTGAGGCTAAAGGGAAATTTTGAATATAGTTTTTTGGTGAGGCTTGAAATGATCTGAAGACAAAGTGCCTCATACTTACCTATGATCCTGTGAAGTAAGAATGCATTTAATGACACTACCTAGAACACTATCCCTTCAGCTATACTGCATTCCTATGAGTGCATCTGCATGTTTGATTTAAGACAAGTGTAAACTGCATAATCCAGTAATATGTAACAGCTGTTCACTTGCACTGTTTAATTCATCTTGAAGGTACAGTATGTTTACAGTCATTACTTAGCATTTAACACTGAGGTTAGTCAGTTGTTTTCATAAGTAATACCAGTGAAGCATGGGATCCTTTCTACTAAACTGAATAACAAGCAATACTCTCGAAATGTGGATAAGGTACACTCACTGTAGACTTTAATGAACTCTGCCAATATAATACATGTAGATTTATTCAAATAGCAGCACCCAAACATGCAACATAATCATATTTGTTAATGTACTAAAAATAAATTAATGCATAAACAAGTTGATTTAAAATGATTCTGTGTTTTTTGAGCCCATAGACCTTCAGCTTCAAAATATACTTTTATATTGCTTAACCAGCTAAGCTAATGGATGGCACAAGTCATTTTTTTGGTGTACTAAGGACTCTTAATACCACTGTAAAGTACATGTCTTAAGCACATACAGTCGTGCATGACACTGCACATCTGTATTTCCGGAGCTGTGTATCTGCTGAACACCTTGGAAGGCACAGTTATACAACCATTAATGGTGTACTTCTCCATCATATTTAGTATTATAACTAAATTATTGATGGTAACATTGAAAAGATATATCAATGTAAATACAGTCTGAGCATAGGCAACTGTATGTTAGCCTTATTCCACTACCCCTGTAGATATCGCTACATGTGCACAAATATACCATGACTAATTAGGGATCTCAAATCAGTACTGCATAATATCTGTTCAGTAAATGGTAACTGTATGTAATAGATGTCATGGTGTGGAATACATCACTTACTGTAGGCATCTGGGGGCTGTTGTTGAACCTCAACAATCCTTTGCAGAAGATGCTCCTGGTCCCTATGATGGAGATTGTCATACGGGTGGTAGACCATCATGCAAATCCTAAAGATACTGGTGTGTCCTCAGAACTTCTTCACAGCCCAATTCCACACATCAATCTGAGTGATGCTGTCTTGGTGTGGCCCCATCCTCTGCTCATGTCCAATGTAGACCTGAAGCATCTGTAGAGTCTCTTCATCCATTCAGTTGGGAGTCTGGATGTGTCACAGCCTCATCTTCATCAACATCTCCTTGCAATTGATGAAAAAGCTGACAATAAACTCTTTGTATAAATTGCTTAGTCATTTTGCAGGTGCCAAGGTACTGTTCTCAAAATCTATCATTAGTGCATTTTAAAAATGGCACAGATAGGGTGGTAGCAGTTTATTAGTGAGCACTGACATGTTTACATTCAGTGATAACTACTGAGCATTTGCACTTAACAGTGTACACTTATGCTGAGCTAATTGTTAATGTTCCAGGATCCTAAGATAGGTGGATGATCATGGATGTTATTCCAAAACATTATATGCTAATGAAGCTCAGTAATTTTGTACACTGCAAATAGTACTTAATAGCTATTTGCATCATGGTACCTTCACTGTTTGGTATAACTGCCTGACACAAACTATCCATAAGGTAAGCTATCATGAGGTCAGCTGCTTGTGTTGCTATTGTGAACTGCTGTGCTTATTGTTAATCTATGATGTCATAATGTCATGTGCATGTCTTGTCATCCATATTGCAAAGAGTTAGCACTGGGAAATCATCTGAACAGAAATATGCCAGTTACACGAAGGGTAGGTATGATCTTCCTCCATATCCATGTTTATAAATACATGTCCATCATCTGCTGGGAATGCAGTTCCAGCTGTTAGCCTCTAGTACTGTTTGTAGGTAATGATGGTTTATGCAAACAGAACATTCAAAGTAAACTTTGTGGATATCTACTTTGTAAACTTCTATGCCATTCCATCGGACAGGTAATTTGTCTTACCAGTTAATCCTGTAATGTTCTTTTTGTGTTCATATTGATCCATCACAGCTAAGATGCTCATGTCCATGAGCTTTTAATGCTATGATGTGCTACTTGACACATATAGCTGCAAATGTTAATCATATCTGGGTACTTTATACAGCTGTGACACACTTTGTGAATTACTGCATTAGCATATGTTGGATATTGTCTATATTTATAGGTGGCATGGCAAGAATATTTGGTTCTGCATATGACCATGACTATGAACTTTCCTGATGAAGTGGTGGTGTAGTGGTTAATCTAATTGGCTCATGATTACCACCATTCCCAAAGAACTGGGTTCTAAAACTGTCTGTGGACATGTGAGATGTCCTGTGCTGTGGAATGTGGAGTGAGAGTTGCACTTGTATGCTATACATTGAATGATATAATCAGCACTTGCTACATGTTGTTTATGTTTACTTTGCATAACTGCACATGACAGCAGTACACATAATTGTCATCTGTTATTTTGGACTGCAGTAGAATATATATGATGAGCATTAAACTGACAATGTACATTTTTACAGATGTCTTCATGAAGCAGAAATGAAATTTTTTCCCAACTGACAAAAATGAGATAATTTTTGACACCCTGCATCAACACAGCAGAAATTTACTAGGACTGACAGATGATACATTCTGGAGGAATGGGAGGTGGGACATCATCAACAGTGTAAATGATATGGGAAGGCATAATCAGACATGTGATGCCTGTTGTCAGTGCTGCTCTGACATGATCCTCCATGAAGCTAACAGACTCCACCACTATGAGAAGGAGAATATTTACTCTTTAGATGGGCCGCCTGTACCACCCCTTAATGAAATGACAATATTCCTGGTCTACCACCATACCCCTTGCCAGGATAATTGCATTTCTGTGTGAAGGACTGAGGCTGGTGTCCCAAGATGTACTGGTATAGCCACTGTTCGCATACAAAGCAGCATATTGCACTTGAAATTCACAGACATGTCTTATATGTTTTTATGCATTTTAGTGTGATGCAACAGCTACATGTTGCTTAAAACTTAACAGCTTAAGAAAGACTCAGTAAAACGGCTTGCATGTTTAAATAAACACTGCTTAGATGAAACTTAAGCACTATGTGTACTGATGTTCTATTCACCTGTGCACCAATATCACGTTCCAACCATCATCATCACATGTGAGGTATATGTCTCTGTACTCAGTTTGGGTAGTGCGTAGACTTTGCCTACAGTGATATGTACTCATTTGTTGCTCGTGTTACCCTCTAACCAACAGGTTCAAAACAATGACAAGTAAGGTCAACAAAATCCTAGGATGACAGACCTGGTAAGACAGTCTGCATAGCTGCTATAGTCTGATATCCTTAAGTATCACTGTGACCATCTGTGTAATGATTTTCCATTCACTTCCATAGCACCCTTGCTTTCTGGACAATGACTTCAGCCTTCAGGGATGTGTATCTCTGCTATGATTTTCTTGTATTTTAGGTATCAGTTCACATGCACCATGATGATGTATAAGTACTTCCTACTGAGTTGTGTCCATGTCTGTTTTGCACCACATTGGCATTTCAACGCACACTATCAGGGGTGGAGAACACGAGCGCATGTTAGGTATGTCAACATGTATGTGCAGTTTTACATTGGCCTTCACATATGTTTGCTGTTTGACTAATATGGCTTTCCACTGCTCTCTAGCGATACATAAGTCAATATTTCCATAACTAATGAAGTTAGATATTTCTCAAAATATTTGAATTATATCCTGATTCATTTGCCCTATGGCAATGTATATTGCATGCATCATGTCTGTATTTGCAGAATGTCCACTTCCTGTCTCCTCCACAAGCCTGTCCACTGATCCTGAGGTGTGATGTGATGTGCCTCATTCTGATAGTATGGCCAATGGCACACAGGACATTGCATTGGTTTCACTGGTGTCTGACCCTGGTGGGCACAGTCCTGTGATTCACTGCATTAGTATAATGCTAACAGTTAGTCCAATGTGTGTCCTGTTATGTGATACTAACCCTGTGGCAATGATGACCGCTGCATAATCTACCTTTTAGAAGTTCATCACTTGTCTGATACCACAGGCTTTTTATACCCATGCAGGTTACTAGTATAATGCTGTCAATCTGTGTCATTTTGTAGGATACATAAAAATTCTGATCATTTCTGTCATTTTGTACTTATTTTTCCTTGTGATGCTTCTTTTAACATATTACCTACCTTAACGCTCACTGCTGAAGTGACACTTCAACCTACCTTAATGCTTTAGATGCTATTCACTTGAAGCCATTTGTGCTGTTGTTGTTACTTGACCTACATCAGCCATATCTCCACAGCATCAGTATAGCAGCTCATGACTACAGCCCTGTTTCCTACATTTAACATTCTGTCGTTGTCTTCCACCCCTGAATGCACAGGTATACTACATTCTGCCACTGATACTTGTGGCAATTTATTCTTGTGCTGCATATGCCCTGCCCATCAAAAGAACGTGCACCTACAAATTCAATTCTCACATTTGATTTCCTATTTTTAACATAAAAGAACAGCTTTATTGTCAAAACTGGGAATGAGCAATTCAACCATAAACACCAGATCTAGACTAATTGCTGTTAACCTTATGAGTGGGTCAATAAAACCTTATTTCCATAGCTGTATGAATAATCCACAATATGTGAAAGTCCCAAAAGTGTACAAAAACAGGACAGAAATATCAGATATGATAATCAACTCCATAACACTGATTATATAATGCAAATACAAAAATCAAAAATATTCATGACTTTCAACCTTATTGAAATGAATGTGCTACCACAAACTAAATTTATTAAAATCACATAAAAAAACAGTAATTCCACGTACAGGGTAAATTTCCAGTGTTTGTAAATAAAGCTTAAAAGATCTGCTACTACTATTCTAAGCCATCCCCCTGTTGCTGCATACAACTCCTGCTAGTAGTCTATATAGCCTTACACAAATAGGGATCATTTTATCACAAAACCAAACCATATGCACATAATCCTCTCCTACCTAGCCATCTCTTCTGGTAATTTAAGGAAATATATCATGACAAAATTGTTTCTAGCCTTTTTGCCAAAAGTTTGGTAAATATTTTTATGTCAAGCTGCAATAAAGATATTGGATGACCCATTTGACATCTGTCCATCTGTCTCTTTTTAAGTATACATATTATCTTGGCCATGTTTCCTATCCATAGGAACCTTAATTCAACCTGGAGGAAATACTGGAGGAAGGATTTGGCCAACAGCTCTCCAAATGCTTTAAAAAAGCTTGGTGTCAATCTGTCCACCCTGGGTGCATTCCCCTAAATTAAATCCACAATTGCCTCCTTTACTTCCACCAAGTAGACATCCTTCTTTATCTTCTGGATGTCTTCGTCAGTAAGTCTTTTAATATTTATTTTAGAGAGAAGTGAATGACACTCCCCCTATGAAACTGGCTCAACCTCAGAATGGTTTTGCTCACACTGTGACTGAGGCAACAAAGGAAAGAGGAACAAGTATAATGCTGGGATAACAATTATTTGATTATATGAACTTAGTTGATTCATGGCTCTTTTTGCTGCCTCAGTCACAAAATGAGCCTAGTTGTTCCATGGTTCTTTTTGGTTACACAATATTAAGCTCTGGTGTTTGGGTCAAAATGGTTATAACCATACTCCCAATAAAATAAATCATCGCTTTCCTGACTATAAGTTGTGATCCTCCATGTTGTGTCACAAACCTCAGTAACTACTAGATCAGGCATCATATATTGTAGTCCTTTAGCTAACTCTTTAGGGGAAGTGAGAACTTTTGCAGAGAAAAAAGATTGCATCTCTCCCATCTTTCTTGGATACTATGCATCTCCACAGTTTTCTGTGAAAATTTGGTACTTTTTATCTGCACCCATAAAATCTTGTCCCTACACCCTGATAGTTTGTATTTCCATTCATCTCCTTGAGTTTGGATTTCTATCGGAGGTTAAGCATCTGTCAAGTTAGCAACTGAGCCCAAGCAAAACCTTGACATAACTTGTGATCAGCTTTAAAAGTGAGGCATTGCTCTCCAACATTTTGTCGCTGGAGCTCATTCATTCTCCAATACTTGAAAACCCATTTAGAAATTGCCATCATCTAATTAAAAATTTCCAAACATAAGGGATCAAATTTAAAAAAGTACATAGGTTGAATTTCCTTACCTGACACTAAGTAAAAATACATCATATTGTGATCTGTCAATGGGACAGAAAGATACTCCCCACCAGTAAATATGGGACCAAAGTCTTGGACAGAAATATTGTATTTATCCTACTTGCCCCAACCACCTTGGTGGCATAAAATGTATAGTCTTTGGAATCCAGATGTAGGATCCCCATGTATCCACCAAATGTCACTTTCAACTCCTGCCAGGAGTCTGTCTAGCCATGGGTCAATAATAGTGTTGAAATCCCTACGTAAAAGTACAGACAAACCACTCCTTTGTACCAGCTAAAGACAGACAGTAAACTCTTCTCAAGCAGCTGAGATGTCATCATTAGGTCTGTAATGAAGTCCCAGAAATAATCTACTCAGCCTTTTGTCAGCCGCTATCATTATCCATCTACCATCCTTATCCATCTTGCTTAATTCAACTACTCATCTTAATGAAGACTGGAGAAAGAGACAAATACCTCTTTTCTCTTAAGTGGCCATACTATGAAATATCTTACCCTTCAACCATTTTGATAAATATATGCAGGATGAATTAAGCTTCATCTCCTAAAAAAGGGGCTACCTGCACTGAATGTGTGACAAACAAAAAGACTAATGAAAACATGATTTGGCCTTGGTAAGGTAATCCAAAATTCTGACATTGAGTAATCATTTTTTTACAACCTTTCCCATGAAAACTCCTGTGTCCTTAAGCCTCTGCAGTCCCCACTTCCCTGCAGACTGGTCAGCTTGTCACTGCTAGTGTGGCTACTAATAAAGTCAGTCATTCCTACCATTGAGCCACAAAAAACAGATTAGACACCAAAACTAGTACACAGCAGCAAAATAAAATGAACAAAAAAGTAATAACAAGGACTATGTGCAATGAGTTGAGAAACACCAATCACCACCTTCCGTACCCTGAAGTGAATACATTCAGTCTCCCACCAGTGCATCCACAATCCTCTAAGATGGAAGGAAAAAAACACTGTCATGATGTCCTCTCGAAGAATTGTCCATCCGTGCTTATTTGAGACATATGATGATGTAGGTAAATATGCACATCCTCAAACTAAAAATAAAATCCCAATTTGCATTACAGGTCCTTGGAACCAGACCCAGAGTTTGACTGTAACCAAGTATCTTCAATCTCCCTTATAATTTCTAAGGTAACTTCCATCTCACTGTGATTCCCTGACAGCTCTTGAAAACTAACCTGAACAGAATTTTATTAACACCCTCTGTTGAGGGGTGAATTTCATGTAAATGAACCACACTTTGCCAAAACACGTTTTGTAGAGATGAAAAGGACAAATATTCAATAAAGCAAACATTCACATCAGAGAAAAATTCCACAGGGAAAGGAAGCAGTTTGTCAATGTTAGGAAACTGCCCTTTTCCCCACTGTAGTGCAATCACGGACTTAGTATATATAGTTAATGGGGATGTAGGGGCACTGCCCTCCACCTGGGTGGGTTTGACATACTGTGGTGTATGAATCATTTGTAAGATGGCCAAGTGCTTCCTTTCCCTGTGGTATTATTTGCTGATTTTAATGTTCACTTTATTGAACATTCACTTTTTCATCTTTATGAAAAGAGTTTCAGCAAAGTGTGGTTCGATTATGTGACATAAACCCCTGTCGAAGGATAGTGGCTGAAGTATTTGACAAACACTGTCAATCTCCTCCCTGAATGATGGATTCATTTGAAATGATGATTTGCATGGAAAAAAGACTCTTGTTACTCCCTTTACATATGAACCAAATGTCCTCTTCCATTTTATTTGTCAGCCTTGGCAAAAGTAATTTGATAGGATTTCACCCAATCCAGAAGGAAAGCATTACCATCTGTAGGTGTCTGAAAGAAAACTTGCTGTGTACCTCTGACTAGAACTAAAGCAGCTGGATACCTTAGAAACACCCCAAAACCAAGGTCCCTCCTCATCATGAATAGGGTGCAATTGTTTCGTTTTAGTGACTAGAGCTGCATTGTAGTTCGACATGATCTTCACAGGATGACCTTCTAGCTTTATTTTACACCTCTTTTCTCAAGCATCCCAAATGACTTTCTCTCTAACGTTATAATCTAGACATTTGAAAATTAAGTGCCTGGGATACATAGAGTTAGACTTGGAATTACTGAGTGAGTTAGAGTAAGAGTTAGAATATACTCTTTGGGCCTTTCGATAATGGGGGAAAGAAAGATTACATACTTTGAATTCAATAATTTTCAATGCATAGCATCAAACGTTTGTTATATTCAGTCAACACAAGGATGAATGACTCATTGAGCAGTATATAGACCCATTTAAGTTGGTCTTCTTCGTATATGTTTTCAAGCAGCTACATATCATGTAGGTGTGTCTTCATATAACACTTAGCGTATCCTACCTTATTACTCAGATCAAAGCAATCTGCACCAGGTATCGCAGGACCTAAGTCCTGAGGAGAATACCTGGTCAGAACCTAGGACTTTAAAGAAGACCTGTATCATTTCACTAAACACTTTTTATTCACAGGGTATTGACAAAATAAAGAAAGAAATGTTGAGTGTTATTCTGATTGTACTGCATTGAGCAAGATGTCAGTATTTTTCCCTTCTGTTTACAATAACAATCTCACAGTCATGACCTCTACCTCTGTGCAAGGACAGTCTATTTTAAGGGTCAAACCTTCACACTTTGCTATCCTCTGACATTTTTGATGGTGTAGAATTTGAGTGGCAATGACTGTTAGACAAGGATTAGAATCAGGAAAACATCACATTGCATTGTGTTATGTTCCAGAAAAGACTCCACTAATAGAATACATGCTAGTCGATGGGCCATATTTAATTACTGACGTCCATCCAAGAGCACAATGCCTGGGGACAAACCTACACTAGCCATCATTGTCTCATGTCTGAATGACGAAAGACTCAACAAACTCACTAATCCTTACTCTGGGCCTAGGTGGCAACATGACTACTGAGCCCATTCAAGGATTTTTACCTAGATCTCATGTAGATGATGTCAGATTTTTAAAGACAGTAGAGAATACAGTCCCTCATCACTGGACTGCAGTAGTGTCATGGGGTCACATTTTAGTATTTCCAGCCTCAATTAATTACCCTTCTGGACTTATGGATTACATCGACATTGGCTGTGTGCTACAGAAACTGTGTTCTTAACCACTCTGCTAGGAAGATGAGTAAATTGTAGTCCATTGATGGAAAATCACATTTTCTTTTCTTCCACAACCTACTGATGTCCGTCAGACCATAGCCTTCCTTCGTTCCTAAGGTAGATTCAAAATTGTACAGCTTATAGACTGTGAATTTCCTGACCTTTCTCTTTGTATGTATTTAGGAATTAGGCATCAACATCATGGCCTGCAGTATAAAAAGATCTCCCAAATTTACTTTAGTACTTCAGGAAAATGATGCCATCTTTGTTGTGCAGAAGGGCATTAATAATCTCCAGCCTGCCCACTGAACCACCTTAATGAACTTAATTAACACAATTAATGTAGCAGCTTATGTCAGGAGTAACTGGCCTCTCCCACCCAAGTCATTTAAAGCTTATTTCACCATAGTGATGTTCACTTTGTGTTTAGATAATAAAAATGGCAGCATGGAGGACTCCTATGCTCTGACTGCAATGAATCATGCTTTTTCTGTGATCAGTATTATGATCTGTCTATGAGTGCACGGCTAGATTTAAATTTGCTTCACACTGCAACAAATCAAGCACTCCCAAAAATAAAAGGTTATTTTATTGACTAAATCAGTCAAAAACTTGAGTTTTCCTGTCTGTATATAATAACAATATCAATGGAAATTAATAAAATGACCCAGCATACTATGTGTGTGTATATGTATGCAAGTGCACACTCAACAGTCCATGCACAAGTGTGCATGTGTGTCTGTGTGTGTGTGTGTGTGTGTGTGTGTGTGTGTGTGTGTGTGCATATGTGTGTGTGTGTGTGTGTGTGTGTGTGTGTGTGTGTGTGTGTCTCTGTGTGTGTGTGTGTGTGTGTGTGTGTGTGTGTGTGTGTGTGTGTGTGTGTGTGTGTGGTGTGTGTGGGTGTGTGTGTGGTGTGTGTGGGTGTGTGTGTGTGTGTGCGTGTGTGTGCGTGTGTGCATGTGCATGTGTGTGTGTGTGTGTGTGTGTGTGTGTGTGTGTGTGTGTGTGTGTGTGTGTGTGCGTGTGTGTGCAAATCACTCATGGCATTAGCAAGAAATTTCAAATAAAGTTCAAGGTGTAGGCATTTCACAAGAAAAATAAATAATAATTTGTAGCAACCTTTGTGTGATGTAGACACCTATAAAGTACATTAATAGTACAAATAACAGTTAATATCAATACATATATATTACGGAGAACATTTTAGATGTTGCTTCCCATTAAGAAGGAAAAAGATAATTTTGAAGGAGCACTGCATAAGATAGGCATCTGTAAAATGTGTAAATGCTTATCCGTATAAATGTTTGCAGAGTTAAAAAGTTTTATTCTGTATTTATATGCAAAATATATGTATATTAATGTCATATTGCAAATTTTTCCCTGAAGATATGTATTTATTTCTGGTCAGAGATAGTGGACATTTTAGTGTCTCCTTCAGTACTGTCTCCTTAGTTGGATGAATTGCATATGTTGTTCTTACTTCACAGCCAGTCGCTTCTTATTCAGTGAATCTGTTACTCCTGTAAGAAGATATACAAAGCCATCCATTACAGCCATTAATACTGACATGAAGAACTATTTTGCTGCTGTGTCATTTCAGAATGCAGACTGACTAGAACTTTATGTGGCTTTGTATGTGCTAGACTAGACTTCTCCTTGTTGTCAGTCACAGCTGCAAGGATCAAAGAGCACTAACTGATATTACTGCAGTTCAAGTGAAAAAGGACTATGCTGCCCTGCAGGCTGCTACAGAAGCGATAGTCGAGGGAGTAATACATCAGGTGAATGTTAAATGCTGTCAGTGCCAGAGGTGACAAATGCATGTGTCTCCAGCTGTCAGAAAGAATGAGTCCCTCGGGCAGAGAATCAGCTGGATCTATGAAGCTGTTATAGTACCTGAGAGCCATGACAATCTTTAGGAAAAACATGACCAGTCCTGCAAGAACTGTTTGTTGTAGGTAAATCACACTTAAAATTGCCTTAAATTATATGCACTACTAGGAGTACATGCACAGAATAGAAGGTAGAAGCTGGTAAATTTAAGTCATGTGTCTTAGCACTCATTTCCACATATAGAACTGCTACTCTTATGGTGGGAAAATGATAAAATTTTGTTCTCAGTATGTTGCATTCCCCCATGGCAAAACACTAAAAGCCCTGTGGTACTTCCGAGTCTCTCTAAAAGGTAAATAATGTCTCACCTTTACAGTCACCTCTGAAAGTAATAAAACCACACTTTGCAAATTAATTGATATACCTCTGAGCATTTGTTCATGGCACCAGTAATGGAAGAAATCATTACATTTAGCTGGAACCAGCTGATACTGTCACTGATAAATGCACAGAGTTAACTGCTTTAGTGTAAATCAATTATTTTTAGTGAAGTATTATTCCTGTTTTGATTTTTCTGTGTTTGTTTAACCTTAACTGTGAGATTATTGTATATTTTAATTCACTGGGCATATTAGTAGAAGTAAAATGCAACACAGTACCATCATAAATTTTTACATTTTGCAAACTCAAATTATATTTACACAACGTAGCTGTAGTAGAATTGAAAGAAGTAGAAATATTAGATTCAAGTTTATGTAATGAAACAAAACCGTGTAAGAAACATACTGTGTATAGTATATATGCTGCTTACAATTAAATCACCTATAACTTGTCATTCAAAACAGAACTGATTTGAGCAGGCTGCCCTGCTCCACCTCCCCTATCAAAACTACTGCTGCCGTTGCCCCAGCCCAGCGGGATATCACCTGGGACACTTAAGAATAAACAGAGCAGCCAGGCAGCTACCGGTCAGCTAGGGGCACGCAAAAGGTAGGGGTACTGTTTTGTGGAGAATTAAACAACCTGTACTTCAAGGACAGACTTTTAAAAGATGTACCTCATACTTTACCTCCCCTCTTGCCTTCTGTCAAATACAGATAAAATAACAAAAAGAACCTAACAGTTGTGTTGCAAACAGAATCACAATCCTAGTAATGCAGAGCACAGCTCTTTGATGCCTAAACTCAAGCTGTGTAAGATTTGCCGCTAACACAGTAGGCACAGAAAAGCCATTCATATGGGCCAACATATGCTACAAATATCATCATTAAAGATTTAGCAAATGTATGCATTTTACCTCAGTACAGTTATGGCATAAGACACAAATACCTGCTCATAGTATAACATAAGTTAGGGTCCTTGTAATTCTCAGTATGGCTGAAAGATAACAATAGTTAGAGGTCACTCCATAGGCTATGTTACGGCTGTAGTCAGAGTACAACTAGGTGAGGAGGCAGTTTATCTGAGCCTGTAGGGATAAGAGTAAAATGAGTTCATCAAAACAGAAAGAAGGAACATTTTAGGAAGACTTGTAAAATATTTGCTGTGGCTTCATGTAAATGCATATGCCAAAAAAATTTCCTTAGAATGTTTTAAGATTCTGTCTAACAAAATTACATTTTAGAACTTTTCCTGGAGAAAAATGCAGCAATTATATGTCTCTGTGGATTTTTGATTTTAATACTATTTTTTCATTTTTCAATAAAATTGCATGTGCTATATTTTATATAAATGCTTGCACATGAAAATAAGTACTCTCAGTGATTTTCCAGCTTAAAGCTTAAATGCAATATATGAAATATCACCAAAAATGTAAAGGATTAGGGTAAAAATATATTTCCTAGGAATATAACATTTTCATGTGTATCAATTTCAGTGGTGTATATTTATATACCAACCACTCTAATAAAGCAAGTGTTACTGTGAGTAATATGGATGTCAGTTTTAGTCTGTTATTTAAAAAGAAATGAATTATGATGTGGAATCATCAATGTAAAATATGGCAACGCTAGTACTTCCTTATAACAGCCAGCAGGCAATCTAAATTCTGATACATTATCCTCAATTCAGACCACATGCTGGACCTCTTACTTCTTCATCCAGTCACCTTGTGCCTTATACCAATCCTCTATGTTTTGGCAATCATAACAAGCCTATATTGATTTAAAATATTAATGTGTCTTACAGCCATTATGCAATACAACAAAAAAAGGTTAGGAATCATATCTCTGGCAACTTTAAACCAATGAAATGTTTGTATTCTTAATATTTAATATATATAAAATATTTTTTTTTCCATTGCCTGATATTCCTTCAAAAATATAACTACATAAGCTACAGAAAATTGAAACTTAACAGATGGGTAGCCTCAAATTCTCCCCATTATATTTTCTGTTGCCACCTTTGAGACTGGAGACAACTTTTGAGTATGGCTTATTGCCTTGGCATGTACATACCTCTCAACCTCTTAGCACAAGAAATTTAGACAAAGCCTAAATTAATGGGAGGGGGCAAAGGCCCCAAAATAGGGACACATTTTAAATATTGCTCTAACAGACTTAGAAAGTTACTAACAGCATTTGTCTCAGCATGCATTTTTCTGAAGGAAATGAAGTCTGAAACTCACACGTATGGCATTATTTAGTTATTTCAATCCTCCGTGATTTACCAGAAAACCACACATTTTATAAGGAATAGGCCAAAAATATGAGGCAAAAATCCAGGCATTCTGGGAAACTCTGGACAGTTGCTGAGGTATGGGCATGTAGCAGTTTGTCCAATTATTTGCCTATACATTTTTTTTGAAGTTATGAACCTATGAACTATATGCTTAAAATATTTTTGAGTAAAATCACTTGCCACAGATAAATCCAAACAGATGCCTATGCAATCATTTCCCAGTTATAAATCACTTTCAAAGCATAGTGTTTCAGAAGCTTTTGAAGAACTCTGTCCACCTATACCACTGATTATTCACTAACAAAACATACATATCCCCTCTATAAAATACCCTATATTAAAGGCCAAAAGATAAACTCTTGTGCCTTCAAAGTAACTTTTCCTTTTTAAGACTGAATTAAAAAATGCAAATAAATGTTGGGACAAGCATGTCAAGAAAATAAAACAAAGAAGCTTATTGATATTTAACATGTCCACATATAACTATATCAAATCATATAGTCTAACATGCAGCCATCATAAAACATGCATACAAATTGTAACAAGCTAGTGGTGTCCCTGTTCTTTTCAGTGCTATAGATGAATTTCCCAAACAATATTCAAAATGAATCTATTTTTTTCATACTCAGTCAAAAGGAGCCACGATTAGTTATCTTTAATCACTATACCTTAGATTAAATCATGACCAATAGTCATTAAAAGTGGATGGATAGACAGGAATATACAGATAAAAGGAAAGACAGAGCATAGTTAATGAAGGACATGATGGAAAACTTGAGGTTTGAGGAAATGAGAGAAAGGTTCCTAATAATCAAAGTCTCTTGTCATGCCTTTGTATTTCAATGTTTATTAGTATTACTGTGTGCTTTTACAAGGAAGAAAGTTTCCAAAAAAGTGCTATTTGATCCTGCCCCTGCATTTGGACTAATAATCACAGCTGCATAATTTATTCAACTAACCAAGCAGTCTTTATGTTGAACTTATTTTGTTTAATTTATGTTTTTCTTCCCATGTCTATTTATCCTATATTTGGTCTGCTATACAGTATATGCCCCTATTCCTTTGTCTTGCTTTTTCCCGCATTATAGGATGTTTACTGTTTCCAGTTATCATATAGTCATCATTGGAAGACTGAACTATAATCCTTACCCCAAGAACATGGCTGATGTAGAATGGAAGACAGGGTATCAGATGGTTCCAGTAAACCCACATCTGCACATGTAGTTAAAAAGGTCCCCAGGAGATGAGGGTGCCATCTTCTTCTGTGTAGGGTCATCTTTGTTTTATTCTCATAACCAGCCCCTGCCCAATGTGAATAAAGTATCTCAGACTTTCTGGAGCTATAGTTCATAAAGCACTGGTCATTGCTATAGATATTAATTTAAATCACCATAGCAATATGGCAACTTAACTTTTTTATTTTTATTAGTTAAGCTCTAATGTTTGCAGCAGGGGATTAAGGCTATGAGCTTCTAAAGAGTTCAGTACTGTATCCCATTGTTTGTTTCCTTCAGTCTCCATCTGACTAGTATGAAACTCTAATTAATGACATGATACATTGAGGAAGTCACTTAACTGAACAGTCAGCCCGAGCTGCCCCTGAAGTTCATAGGCTCATGGGTTCATAGAAGGTGCTAACGGCCATAGAGCCCTTACAAGCCTAACCATATTTTTCCCAAGTTGTCCCAATTGTTGGTGGTTAGATGAGTGAAGTTCACAGAGGTAAGGTTCCATGGTAGTTAATAACAGCTTCAACTGTCCAGAAGGGACATGGTTCCCACTCCAGGAGTGAATTTGCATTTACCCATCCATTGTCCTAGGCTGCATTTGAAGAAGGTCAGGGAGAGGCTCTGTTTCATGTGAACTGGAAGTTTGTACCAGAGACGTTTTAGTCTCAGGAAGATGTATCTGTCTTTCCAGCATGACCTGTTCATGTCAGAGGCTAGGTTAATATCCCTGGAGTGAGTGACTCTCGTGCAGTATGATTTATGAATTTCCATCAGGATCAGGTCAGAGAATGACCTGTAAGCCAGGCAGGGGTCACTGCTGAGCAACCTGTAGGAGACAGGATACGGTGATAAGGTTTACAGTATTTCCATGTAAGACTTGTTTTGTGTTCCCTGTAATGTCTTGGTGAGAAACCTCTGTGGTCTTTCAAATTCTTGCAGGTGTTTCATGAGGGACATGCAGAAGGGCGCATTGTACTCAATTATTGGTCTGATAAGAGCCGAGTATAATGGAATTATAACATCCTTAAATCTAAATGCAATGCCTTTAATTACAAGATGTGCCACATAAAAGGATTTCCTTAATACTGTGGATATGTGATGGTCAGAGTTTGGACTGCTATCAATCTGAGTACCCAGATCACATCCCACTGGGTCTACACTTGGGGAGGGGTGCTGACTATAATGTAATTAGTAAGCATGTCAGCATTCCCAATGGGAATAATGATGCTTTTTTTTTTTGCATTTAGCTTTAATCCAGCGCATTGATACCAATCATTTGCCTTTGATAACCCTGTCTGCAACATATTAATATATTTTGGTGACTCGATGATTGCTCCCAATTTGCAATCATCAGCTAATATGGTCAGCCAGAGACCATCAAAGTTTGCTTGGACTATTGAGAAATGAATCACAAATAGTAAGAGGCCTAGCACAGAACCCTATGGTACCCGCTGGTTACTGGACTTTTGCAAGAAGTGAAGTCACCCTCTTTGACAGTATGTGTCTTGTGAGTGAGCCACTTGGCTACCCATCTGATAATGTAGGGGGTTATTCCCAACTGGGAGAGTTTCTCTATATTAACTGAGTGGAGGATCATGTCAAGTGCCTTGGCTAGGTCAAGATAGGAGGTACATACTGTCTTTCTCTGGTCCAGGGCCTTGGTGACTTTTTCAAAGAAGTTAATCATGTTTAACAGGCATGATCTGCCTTTAACAAATGTGAACTGGGTTGGGTTCAGAGTCTGGAGATTACCTATGTCCTTGTTAATAAGGTCCATAATGATTCTTTCCATGGCCTTGCAGATGAGGCTAGTCAAGCTTATAGGCCTATAATTCCCAGCATTGGTTTATGGTCCCCCTTTAGACAGAGGTTTTACTGTTGCTGTCCTCCATTCTGCTGGAACACAGCCAATTCACAGGGGTATGCTAGATCATGTTTTAAGTTGTTTAAAAGGCAATCTGGGATGTTTTCTGGACCCATTGATGCCATGGTTTTGGTCTTGGGGAATGCCAGGATGACCTGTCTTTTGAAATAATAGGCTGAGGAATTGTGGCAGGTATACTTTGGAGGATGACTGCAGGGGACTGGGAACTGAAGTTTGCTCCAAATTTGTCAGCTATCAGGTTGGCTACTGCCTCCAGTTGAGTATAAGTGGTGCCAACCACAACCAGTTCAGTGCATAGCTGGGAATTCCCTTTAGATTTTGGATGTAGTTAGTTAAAGAATGCCTTGTGATCATCTGTAGCTAGGGAGGCTATTTTTGCGTTGCAATTAGCTTTACAGCACTTGTCAAGAGCTCTAATTTGTCTGTTTATGCTAGAGAGGGATTTCATCCTCTGCTGAACCATTTCCCTCTTGTTCTTGGATATTAGTTTCTTTCTCTTGTTGTATAGGGTGGCTTTTTTTTTGGCAAGAATTGGTTTTAATCTTGTCAGGTACAGCCAGTTCTATACAACTGCTTAAGTGATTATACAGGGCATTGGTTTACACCCCTGTATAAGAGTCCATGTTATCTGCATTTGAGCGGACTTTGATATTTCTTCTGCCATCACTTAGTAGGCTGTATTTTTTTTTATTCTTAAGTGTAATTGAGCTTGATGGGGTATCTAGTCTTATAATTACATTGAATGAGAATAATTTATGGTTCTATCTTAGCAGAAGGACATCACACAGGTGTCAGGTAGAGAGGTATAAATGCTGTCCCACTTGTGCCTAGTGGACATACCATTTTAACAAGTTAGTAACATAAAACAGGTAAAGACAGCACCATAAGCTCATCCTTTATAAGGTGTAGCTAATGTTTTCTGTGACACATTACATGTAAAATGCAAAGCTGAATAAGAGAACTACAGCACACATTTATGCAGTGGGACACGTACATTCAGCTATTTTCCTTTGTCAAAATAGCAATTGGCTTTGGAACGTTAATACTTCTCACCACAGAAAACTGAACAACTTATTACCTGTGTTTTACCTGAACTACAGTTCTTACAGCAAAAGGTACTTGTGTCATCTTGTCTTACTAGTTGTGTACAACATGAAATGCTCTTTGTATCAAATGCTGTGCACATCTCTGAACTGTATAACAGCATATAGGTAGCATATTGCAGTCTATCCCAATTATTCATTTATCTCTGCACAGAAACTGTAATACCATATCAGCTAAAGTAAACCTTGCAATAACAACTAAACTGAAATACTGCTCAATTCTCTAAAATGCCAGAATAAAACTACAAAAGATAATCAGTTTTATCTCACAGCTATACACAATATCATTAATTTTAAACAGATAAGTGAAGTTGTTTATGTCCCACTCCCAAAGAGACACAATAACTCTTATGGCAGGTATGACCAAGAATTTACCAAATGCCAGTACTGGGAATTATTTCACTTTGGTTATTAATAGACCACAAATATACTGTTAATATCCAGAACTGTGACAATCAACAAAAACGCAGCTTTGCAGATCAAACTGACATCTTTAACCACAGGTATATTCTCTGAGTGGAGTGACAAAAAAGCCTTCACAGATGCCTATCCTTGCCACCGAGTGGCTTAGGTATACACCCCCTTCATTAAAGCTGGCCCCTCTAGGTGCAGTACTGTTAGATAATCTCATACCTTTTAATGTCATACCAGCCTGGGAAAGGGGGGCAGGAAAAAGGAGGTGGAGACTGCATACTGACAGTCTGTGGAAGGAAGTAAGGGAAGGAAAGAAGGCGGGATGCTGGCTGCCATCCAAAAATGGAGAAACAACTGCAAAGCCTGTTTAAATATGTTGTCCTCAGGACTCATAAAAGTTTGTGGGACAAACAAAATTATCTGTGCTGCAAACCTTATTTTATTAAGTATTGCTCCCAAAGAAAAACAATAACTCTTATGGCAGTTGCAGCCATGAAGTTTATTAAATGACTGCATTGATGACTATTTTCACTTTACATGTTGATAAACCACAGATATACTAGAAATATCCAGAAATGTGATAACCGATAACTACACTCCAACTCACACATTTAATCAAAGGCATGATGTCCAAGTACCGTGACAAAAAACTTTCCCGGGTGCCTGTCCTTATATCTGAATGGCCTAGGGTACATGCCTCCTTTGGCAAAGCTAGTCCTTGCAAGGGCAGTACCATTAGTCACCAATGTTGTACCTTTTTATCTCATAACAACTCAGCAAAGAAAGGAAGAATGGGAAAAAGTGTGGTGTAGGCCAAAGAGACCCCCACACCAGGATAAAACAACCTGGACCCCCCCCCTTTCTTGGCTATAACAAAGACAATCTCCTTGACTTAGCTTAGAGAGATAACTCCAATATGTACTACTGTATGTCGTAAATTTCATAACTATTTAAGTAACATCAATAATGAAATATCCATTATTCAACCACCATATGAGCAAAATTTCTGTTTATACTTTTATCCTTTTCTTCAGTTTAATTTTTATGTATAGCTGCTTCCTTCCACTGCACATTTTAAGAAGAACTGGAAGTTGTTAAATCTAAACCAAAGGCAGAGAGGTATAACATGAATGGTCTCTGTCATACAGCTCTGTGAGTGAAATGCCCAGAAATAGGGATGGATGTGTCTTAGTAAATGTCTTCATAAAGTAATTAAAACATCTCCTAACATTTTCTATAGACAACAGAATGATAGTACCTCAGCTGCATAAATGAGGCACAAAGACTGACTATGCAAAACATAGTCCATGAAAAGAATGTTGAATTATAGAATGGTCCCTGAAAATATAAAATAGCAACTTATGCTTTGGAATAACACCCAAATCATTATCCTTTAAATTAAGTATAAGCTCATGGCATAATCCTACTTCCTATAAAAAAATTAACAGTAATGGCAATAATTGCTCCTAGATTAACCCAAGGATTCCTTTCCAAATTAATTAATGACTAAGATGACATAATTACAAGGATATCCTACTTGTGTGAATTCTTGCTCTGTGGAGAGCTTGATAAATAAAAGAGTTTTCCATAATAATAACTCATATTCTGCCTGAAAGAAAATTAGATATCTTTGAAAGAATAGCATATTAAACTTAATAAACATAAGTAAGTATTAGAAGGCAATCTACTCATCATCTTCAAAACATCAAAAGACAAACCCTGCTGAGCTAAATCCGAGGCTCAGCCTATTCTTAAAGAATAAGGAAAGTACCCCCACAGGGGTAAGCCTTTCTGGATAAGGACAGCACTCGATGCAGAATCCAAGGGCTTAAATGTTATTTGGGAATCATTAGGTCAGATAAAAACTAACTTCTTTAGGTTGGTGGGCTTACACAGGTTCAACACCCTCCATTTCCAAGCTAATGGACATAGACTAGGGCCCTCAGCTTTGTATAAGGTGACTTGCTGCCCAATACCCCACTCTTGGTCAGTTTTACACTCGTGAATCCAAAATTAATTTGCATAAAGGACAAATGATATATATATTTTTTTATTTGAGTGGCCCCAGAAGTTCACTGACTCTAAAGGTATCTGAATACAATGAGATGGCGAGAGTGGACCGTGTGACATAAATCTGATACAATGGTGTTGTAGCATGCTGACAGGTTAGGTCTTAATAAAAGCCATCCAATCGTGTGGAAGAAATCTGCATGAGAACCTCTCCATGTTTCCACCTTTAAACATTCTGGCTAAACTCCAGTGCATAGTCACATCAGATAAATTCAATGGTTTGGAAAATAAACTTATTGCTGCTATGTTGTAGAAGGTGAAAAGCCCATAGAGCAACATTAAGTTAAGTAATGACATATAAGATGCCAAACCAATTTTTTGTCTTGATGAGGCAAAGAATTATAAAATTGCTTGGTATGCTTTAACTCTGCTCCGTAAGCATTTCTTGTACTTGGAGACAAAGAGCTGCGACACATGATATTTACTTCCATCACCAATTAACCACATTTCTTCAGAGATGCCAGTGGGAAACAATGCTCATGTAGGGTCAGTTTTCCTGAATCTTGATACTTTTAACAAAGATATAGAATCAGGTAATGCTTTTTCCTTGCTAGTTATATGATTTGCAGTAAATGAAAGATTATATATATAAACTAAGCAGAACCAATAAACTTAAAACAGAACTAACCCAGAGTGATTTGGAAGATTTTTTGACTGAAACATTCACAAGGGTCGTATTGTCTGATCTAAAATTGACTTTATTATTTTTAAGGTGTCCTGCCATACATGCACAGCAATCAATATGAGCATAATTTTGAGAAATGCAACATCCTTCTTCCTATCGTCTGCCCATGATTGAGGCCAAGGTGCTGACAATCATTGCCTGTTGAAATACACCTCCATGCTAAATCTTCTCACTGCATCTGTTACTAGCTACAGAGCATTTCTGGACACCCGTTCCTCTTACCAAAATGAGCAGCTGGTAATAATCCATTGATCTGTTGAGTCTGAATTTGTCATGTTTTTTGTGACCCCCCCCAACTAAAGGTTGGCAAATGACTGAAAAATATATCCTGCCCAGAACAATGGTCTTGCAAGCAAAGTTCGACAAGCTTGACAGTTTCATTATTTGGGCAACTGAAACTCTCTCACATTAGAAGAAAAGATGTTAAGTGAGAGGAAATCTCCAATTTGTCCTTTGATAAGGAAGTAGAGGCATCTATCTTGATTCTTAAAAATGCGATTATTTTGGAGGTCCCTAAATTATGTCATGAGCCAATACATCTGACAATACTTTGTAAAAATCCAAAAATGGATATCATCCCTGGCCTCAACTTCTCCTTCACCAGTGATAAGAAAAACATCCAAATTGTGGACCCCAACCTGTATAGGGGACCTTTGCTCCCAGCACCATAGTAATAAATAACTGAAATGCTTAATGATGGTGCATTCTACTAAATTTCCCTTAGTCATAATTGTAGTTATCTTCAAACTGTATACCTACTAGGTGCCAGTCTTATTATAGACAAATACGAAGAAGCCAGAAAGCAGCTTCTATATCAGTTTTGTCTAATGAATGGCCTTTGAAATTGCATGCAACTCTTATGGTATCATTGATTGAGGAATATAGGGCATTAGTTTCTTCTTTGCAAACTTTAGCATTAACCTGTGGACCAAAGCAAAAGATAAATAGTTTATTAATCTAAATTCCCCTTTGTTTTTCTTGGCTAACAAACCCAGAGGAAATAAATTAACTTAATTGTGGCCTTTGTAATGGACCCATTATTTGTACTTTTTATTTCATTATTTGATAAAGTTGAATTATATGTTCCCTACCACTTAAAGATTTCAAATTTGTTACAAAAAATTGAATTGGAATTAAATCAAATCTAAAACTCTCAAGAAGATTAATCACATCTTCTCTTTAGGTAGAGTCATGCAATATTTAAAAAAATGCCATAATTTATGAGGGTATGTTTCCATGATAGCTGAAACTGGCTTTACTAAACTCCTACGTAGGATTTTTTTACCCCTAACCTACTGTGAATCTGCAATATTATTGGCCTAAAATGCTGATGTGCTAGTTAGCAAACTGCCCTTAATTCCTTAAAGCTAACAGGATCAACATGCCTACCCCTACAGATGTTACTGATATTAGGTTACCTGCATATCAGCAATTGTTATTACCTGTGTTAAAATTCCACCATTGCTTTGCTATAGAACCTAATGAATCTTCTGCTTGTAACAAACTGGATCTGGGTCTATTCAACATGACATTCTGCTATGTGTCATCATGCGTTACATTACACATCAAATGTTTATCTGCAGCTCTAAAACTCCATGATATGAGTGCTGTCATCCTTCACCTCCTGTAATTTAACTAAAGTCTCAGATCTGTTTCAGGTATTAAGGAGCTGAAGCTCTCTAAATGTAGTTTTAGGGTTGGTCCTCTTCCCTGTCTTTCTTAGTCTCTGGAGGCATAATAGGAAAACAATAGTACCATCCTGTTATTTTGCTTTTATTTGTGAAAATATGATATCCTGCAAATACTGATAACTCCTTACAACTGCAGTGCATGGGGATCCTTAAACAGGACTGTGGGAGACCAAATATGACACTGCTTATTTTGTTCAATTCAGCTGTATATATTCTTTAGCAATACCCCACGGATGGGTGCGGGTAAATTCAGAATTACCCACACCCATTTGTGGGTTATTACTATTATACAGTGGTGTTAGTTTTGTGTTGTTGTTATCTAGATTTTTTGCTTTACTTTGTATTCTTCCACTTTTTGTGAGATAAAATAGTCCACACTTTTTACTTCGTGTTTATTGTTTATTTTTCTTTTAATTCATATAACGTGGTTCTGGGTATTTATTTTATATGTAAAATAGAGTTTCTAGTAGTTGAACAGTTGCAGTGTGGAATATGATTGTTAGTAAGTTGTTTTTGCAGGGTTTACATTGCTTTTGAATGCTAAAGTAGGTTAGGAAGCTGGGTAGTTAATGACTGTTTACTGTATGCGTGTTAGGTATTTGTTTTATTTTTAAAGCACAGTAAAACAATAAACTACAGTTTCAAGTTGTAGAATGGTTTTGTATGTTTTCTACTTGGTAATAACATATGGTTTAGTTTATTTGAAGTTGCTGGTGCATGATACCTTATGGGCTGGACTTCTTTCTTAGTTTGCATTTACAGTGTGCACGCTGATTGGATTGGGAATCAGGGTGCATGCTTGTGAATTCACACTGTATAATGATGATGTAGTAATAAAGTATTAAATACCATATACATTTCCTCCCAAAATATGTCCAAGTTACTTTTGCCAAACCTCCTTAAATATCCCTACTTTCGGGGAGAAATCCTGACTTTACCTCTAAATTACCTTCTGTATGTCAAAAATAAAATGTGCATAGAAATAAATGTTGACACAAAGTTGTTACGTTTATTAATGTGCTAACTAAATTTAAACATTTAAGAAAATGTCCTGCTCATGGGTGAATTTTATTTTGTTCTTGACTTTTGAATTTACAGGGGATAACAGTGTTAAGAACACCCCACACAATGAGTATGGAAAGCAATAACTGCTAGACACATGCCAGAAAACAGCCTTTTAGCATTTTTTTTACATCCATACTGGTTTCCTTATTTACATACTCCATAGTGGTGATGTAGTATTTGTCATATTGTTTGTGTTCATAGAAAGCTCATACGAGGTACCCATAAATAATTAAAAACTGGGATTAGCAAAATACAGTTAAGGTAAGACACTGAATTTTGGGACTGGGTCATGTAGTTGCTTCTTGTAGTTTTTTGACGTACTAGGAACGGAGTCATTATTGTATTCCACTGTGATATTTTTATCAATATTTTTCTAATCAGAGTTTGTAATTATTTATTATTTATGGGGAATTTGTATGATCTTTCCCTGAACACGAATGACATGACAAACGCTATGTGGGACCACTTGACTACATTTTGGAAATGGTTACTATTGTGCTGGAACTGGGTTTTAGCACTCCCAAATAGCTAAATGTTGTTTATGTTTTTACTCTGAGTCTTTAGTTTAGTTGAATTTGCCACTGCATTTTTCCTTAGTGGACAGACTTCTTATTTAGGTTACTTTGGATTTGCAGTGTGCACGCTGATTGGATTGGCCAATCAATGTGCATGTTTCTCGTCTTTGCCAATATGGCATTGTATAATTATCAATATTAGCCAAAAAGATGTATGCCACAAAGAAGAGAAGGATAACAGATCTTTGTTCTCAAAATCTTTTTTAGATGTGAGCCCATCACTTTTCATGTCATTTAAAGAACATTATTATAGTTGTTTGGCATACAAAAAGGATACCCTACTATTTTAGTGTTGCTGCCTAATTCTCTTGCTTCCTGGGTATACTTCCTCTTTCTTTAAAATTCAGTCACATAAAATGCCTAGATATATTTGGATTCACTACTTTTGCAATTTTACCCATAAGCCCTCTCAGTCATTGTTGAGTCACCTGAAGACAAAAATGGCTTTATTCTGTTTGGATGAGCAATGTTGTACAATTGTGTTCCACTTGTTCAGGTAGTATGATGATTCAAACATTATTCTTTCAGGCTTTATTACAGAAGTTGCCTTCACAGATCAAGACTGTAGTTCCTAAAAAGATGATATATGTTATGTTGGGGATGTATGCTCTATATTCTATATTTATTTTATCACATAAATGTCTAAACTGTGTTTCTTTAGTTGCCATGGTATTTTTAATGGATTGTAATTCAGGCATTATATGTAATATTGTAGATACAGAGTCAGGCAAGGTTTTAAGGCAAAAAAAAAAATTCTGTTGTTTGCTTACTCCCTTCAGCTGATATGCTATGTAGAATATTCAAGAGGGAGTTACACAAAGCAATGTGCTCCAACCAGACCTTGGAAAGTTTTGAATTCTAATCTAGGTCTGAGTGGTTAATAATGCAAAGTCAAATTTCTTAGACATGTAAAATAACGGTCACTAGAGAACTTAAAAAAATGCAAGACAGTACCAAATGACTGCACCTTTTTCATGTGCAAGACGGTGTGTGCTATCAAAAACAATGAATTTTAGTAAAGAAGAATCACTAAAAAATAAAAGAGCTTTTTAATGTTTGAAAGTATGAACAAAGCAATGTTTTGACAAAGGCTCAATAGCCATTACAATGCAATAAGAAGATATTAAGGGTTCACTGGTACATATAATAAATACAATTTTTGATAGTGCTAAAATACAGCAGTGTTTCAAAGAAGGGCATGAAATCATTTCTATTTTAAACAAAAATAATTAGAGAAGTAAATGACTGAAAGTTCTCAATTCCTGTTTTCTGATTTTAAGTTCATTTTATCAGTCACTTTTTGATTTTACATTTTCCTATTTGTTTTCTGTACAAATTTAATAGTTTGGCTATATTTTAGTTGTTTTAAATCATTAAGTTATACTAATTACAGTTTTTCTTGTTTCTGACTTTGCAGCATCTGAATAAAGCATTGAAAAATTAATTATGTCATCACTCAGTAATCCCACTATGTAGCTGCACTGATGTTTACCTTTTTGACATTCTTACTTTTGACATTAAATCATGTTTGTCTCAAAATTATTTTTTTATTTTTCAAATGCATCTGAACGAGTTCCATAGTATTCATACATAACATCTTAAATAACCATGTACACTATTTACATTAGCCTGACACTATAACAGATCTTAATGTATACAGATACTTTATAAGTATGTCAAATCCATTATCAGATTGTCTGATCAATTAATGTATAGTGTCAATCAATGATAAGACTTTTCCCCAAGGGTTGTTGATAAATGGCTTTGGATAAATTCTTAGTTCTTTAATTTTAATTTCCAATAATGATGTGGTCTTCAGTAGACTGTAGAAGTCTCACAAAGTTGTTATTGTGTTTTAATTCCATATTCTTGTTATACCCTTCTGTGAAATTGCAAGTTTAGTCCATACTAGATACATGTTTGACCTTTTCAAATGAGGACCTTCGTTCACATTTAATAATACAAGAGATTTAGTTAAATGAAATGATTTACTAAATAAAGCTCATAGAAAGTTATTAATACCATTCCAAAATGGCTTAATTTTAACACAATCAAAGAAAATGTGGTTCCAATCTGCATTGTGTACTTTCTCACATCTCCAACATATTCCTTTTATGGAAGAACTAATTTTACTTATTCCATCTGGGGTTAAGAATGCTCTGTAGAAGCATTTCCAATTAAAAACTTTCCAGTATTGTGTAAAGGATGTATATTTTATTGATAATAAGATATTTGTTTTAATATCTTCAGTTAACTGTATTGAGTGTCCTTTTGTTATAGATTTCTAATATGAAGTTTTGGGTGTTGTTTTATAGTTTATCAATATTTTGTAAAATTTTGAAATACTGTTTCCCATGTTAAAGTCATTATATATGATTTCATATACATATTTCATAAATTTAGGTATTTCTTTAAATGAAGAATTGTTAATTATTCTACTTAAATCTTGCAAATATGACAGAATACTCTGTATAGCTAGCCAGTCCTGTTGTGGAATTTTGTATGTTGTTTTTATTACTTGCATATCTAAAACTTTTAGCTCTTTGATACATTGAAGCCAAGAAACAAATCTTTCTGTTCCCAGGAATTAATAATTTCTCTATATATTTTATGTGGAATGTTCTTTGTGACTATAAATGGTGTTAAATGATTCTACCAGATTTTTAAATCTATATTTGCATTTATAATTTTCCTGAATGAGTCAATGTAATAATTAATCATACGAGTTTTAGTGGATTTAGTTATGTTATATTGCATACTAATACATAATATGTGCCATGGCAAGTTGCTTTTATCTTTTATTTGAATTTTTTTTTAAATCAAATTCATTGATTGATATTACAGTTAGTAATTCTTTCCAATTTGCAGATTAATTTGGACTTATCCAATCTGTAATTGTTGTAGTATTGATGCGTTTATATGTTTCTATATCAGGAAAGTTTAATCCTCCCTGCTTCCGTGGTCAGATATGATGTAGTAAAGCTGTTCTGTTTCATTTGGGAAACCATAAAAATTTTATTAGGCATTAATTTATTTCTTTAAGTATATTCCTTTCTCATAACAGTTGTGTTGCCAAGGCTATATATAGGATCTTGGGCAGTAAACCATTTTTATTAACTGTAGTCTATCTTAAATGTTAATATTATTTTGTTCCATTTTTCCACAGAGATTTTAATTGTACTGATGATATTATTATAGTTTTTGAGACTAATTCATTATCCTTGCATAACTCAATTACTAGATATTTTAAGGTTGATTATTGTTTCCCTATGCTATGATTCCCCCTTAGTCTGCAGTTCTTTTTTTTATTTAAAAATAAAAATTCTGATTTTGATTTATTAAAATGGGCTCCTGAAGTCATGTGAAATTTGTCAATCACTATATCAAATTCTTCTACTGTCTCTTCTGTATTAGATAATGTTAGTAATATGTCATCAGCAAAGAGCATTACTTTAGAACTGTATTGTTCATAAACATCTATTCCTTTGATTTTATCTTGTTACAAATTGAATCTGCTAATATTTCAATAGCCAGATCTATATCATAATATTGAATGGTGACATGATCAAAGCATTAAACTTCGAACTTGAAAATTTGAAGTTTAAAAATGTCGAAATGTATTACGGAGATCACCACAGAGTGCGGGAAGGGAAGAATTCCCTTTACTGCACTGTAGTGTGATCTCAGAGTTGATATATTTAAGTAGCAGGGGGTGTGGGGGGTCCAGGGGGGCTTGCCTCCCTGCATAGATCATTTTTTTTGGGTGTTGAGTGTTTTTTTTTTTTTTTTTTTTTTGACATTCAGCGTTTTTAGACTTCGAACTTTCAAGTTCAAAGTATGAAGCTTCAAAGTTGTCAGCATTCAACAATCTGATATAGACCCATAGATAGAGCAAATAGAATTTGTGACATGGGACATCCTTGTTTAGTGCCTTTTGTTATATGTATAGATTCAGAGGTAAAAGGACCTAACTTGACATAAGCTAAATTATTTGTATATATATTCTTTAGGAGATGAACAAAGGATGCAGGAAATTCAAATAGCATTAGGATTTTGAATAAATAGTTATGAGTGTTTCTTTATTTTCTTTAGTAACATAATCAATACAAGAAATTATCCTTTTAATATTGTCATGTGTGTGCCTATGATATATAAATCCAGTTTGATCATTATTTATTGTTTTGGGTAGTGGTATTTTCATTCTGTTAGTTAATATTGTCATAAATATCTTATAGTCATTATTTAATAATGATATAGGTCTATATGAGGTACAGAGATTTGGGGATTTGTTTTCCTTTAGGATTGGTGTGATTAAGGAATATTTCCAAGAGCATGGCATTAAAGCTTGTGACTGAATTTCTAAAAGAGTTTTATGGAAGAGGGATAGTATCTTTGAAGGAAAAAGTTCATATATTTCCATAATTATGCCATATATACCTGGAGCTTTATTATTTTTATCATCTTTTATTGTATCTGTAATTTCTTTGTAGGATATGGGTGCTTGCAGATCTAGTTTTAATTTTTCTGTTTTTTATAATAGAACATTTTTCATCTAGATTTAATTGATCAATATGTATATTTTCTTTTTGGAAATGTTCCATATAGTGATTTTTATAGGAATCAAGAATGTCACCTATATCCGAGACATTTTTCCCTTTCTTTTCATGGAAGATACTTTTAATGTTATTACCTTTTGATTGTATTTTGATTCTTGTGGATAAATTATGTAGATAATTGGGAGAAGTGGCCAAGGCATTAATTTTTTGTTTTTCTAAAGCTAAACTAGTTTTATGTGTTAGAATTTTGTTGTATTTATTGTTTAATACTTCTACTTTCTTTTTCATCTCCAAATTAATTTGATTTTTTTCAGCTTTTACTGACAAAAGTTTGGAATGTAGATCTAATAATTCGGAATCCCATCCTCTGATTTTTTTTTTATATCAAGTTAGGGTTTTACCATATATGTAAGCTTTTAATGAGTCCAATATCATTATTTTATTTATCTGCATGGTGTAATATCTAAGAAGAACTGTAATTCAGATAATAACCAGGTGATAAACTCTTTAATTTTAGTTATATATGCTGGAATTCTGGAGTTAAAGATTAATGGTATGTACACATTTTGAAGTTTTTGTATCAATGAATTGTGGTCTGAAAAGGAGCAGGGAATGATTGAGAAATTACTGATTCTAGAGTGTAAGTCAGGGGCAACAAATATTTTATCTATTCTAGTTTGGGTACCAAATCTGTGACCTTGATGGGAAAACAAAGTACAGTTTTGTACCTACCATAAATGTAGATGTTCGAGTGCTCATACAGCTGCAGTCATAACAGATGGGTTATCCAGCCTTCAGGCGGGTCCTCGGTTGGCCGAATTCCAAAGTCTAGGTCCGGCGTCGGTTGTCGTCACTTCTTCCCTGACGTCAGTGCGTAAGGGGTATAAAAGAGGCAGCCAACGCCATTTTCTTCAGTTTTTCTTGCCCCAGATGTCAGGTGCCCCCAGAAGGAAGACAAACATAATGTTATGCAAAGATGCAATGTTGATAAATCAAAAACAGTAGTTGCAAGCAAATACACCATAAAAGAATACCCCAAAAAGGTTATATGAAAAGTGTTTGTCATAAGGCTTGTCCTAAGAGGGGATGGAGGGAGGGAAACCTGGACTGCAGCTGTATGAGCGCTTGAACATCTACATTTATGGTAGGTACAAAACTGTACTATGTTCATCGTGCATACCAGCTGCAGTCATAACAGATGGGTAGAATCCCAAAGCTAAGTAAGGGTGGTAGGTACTAAGTGGAACTAGGAGGGGCTAGGATGCCCTGCAGGACTGCTGTGGCAAAGCCCGCTCTAGATTTTGAGTATAGTGGGAGGTGATAGTGCTTGGAGAAAGTGTGCACTGAACTCCAGGTGGCTGCTTTCAAAATGTCCTTGGTAGGGACCCCCCTGAGGAAGGCTGCAGAGGTAGCTGCGGCTCTGGTGGAGTGGGATCTGATGCATGCAGGCACAGTTTTTCCATGAAATGAGTAACAAAAGCGTATGCAGTGGGCTATCCATTTTGAAATTGTCTGTTTGGAAATAGCCTTTCCTTGAGCACCTGCAGCATAGGACACAAAGAGTTGCTCAGATTTCCTGAATGGCTTTGTCCTGTCCAAGTAGTAACGAAGTTGTCTGTGAATGTCCAAGGAATGTAGCAGTCTTTCCCCTTTGTTTTGTGGATTAGGATAAAAGGTAGGTAAGTGGATAGTCTGATTCAAAGCTACACTGGATACTACCTTTGGCATAAAGGTAGGGTTGGTTCGTAAGGAAACTCTGTCCTGATGGAAAATGATGAATGGTTGCACAGCCATGAGGGCCTGTAGTTGCGAAACCCTGTGAGCTGAGGTGATAGCCAGAAGAAAGGCTGTTTTCCATGACAAGTACTGTAACTCTGATGAAGAAGCCGGCTCGAAGGGAGCAACGGTCAGCTTTTCCAATACAAAGTTGAGGTCCCAAGCAGGGACTAGTGGTTTCCTTGGGGGTTTTATATTCTTTGCCCCTCTGAGGAACTGCCTTAAGAGAGGATGAGAGAATAAAGGAGGATCTGTGTTGTATTGTGCAGAAATGGCTGAAGCGTGGATCTTGATGGATGAGAAGGAAAGTCCATTGTTTAACATCTCAGCTAGGTACTGTAAAATTTGAGGTATGTTTATTACCCAAGGATTCTGTCCCTTTTCTTGATTCCAGGCACAAAATCGTTTCCATTTGGCAGAGTAGGTCTTTCTAGTAGAAGGTCTTCTGGCCTCCAAGATGACATCCTGCACCTCCTTGGAGAGGAGAAACTGTTGGGAAATCAAGGAATTCTCCATACAGCTAGATTTAGAGTTTTGAGATGGCTGTGAATAGTTCTGTAGTTGTGCTGGGACAACAGAAGAGGGACTAGAGGCAGGATCCATGGTGGGGAATGTGTCAGGCTCTTCAGGCGCGGATACCAGTGTTGTCTTGGCCAGTCTGGAGCAATGAGAATCATTTTCAGCCTCTCTGCTCTGGCTTTTAATAGAACTTTGGGCAGCAGAGGAAGAGGTGGGAAGGCATAGACTGTCAATGTTGCCCAATTGAAGGAAAGTGCGTCCACTTTCCAGGCCTGTGGATGATAGGTCCTTGAACAAAATTTTTTCAACTGGCAATTTCTGTGGGTAGCAAAGAGATCTATGTCTGGCTGTCCCCATGCCTGAGTTATCTTTGTGAAAACTTGAGGATGCAACTTCCATTCGTGTGGATCTGTCATATTTCTGCTTAGGTTGTCTGCCAGTGTGTTTTCCTTCCCTGGCAGGAATTGTGCCTGTAGTTGAATTTGCAATTCCAGTTCTGTGTTCCATAGGGTCATGGCTTGCCTGCACAGGGGGTATGAATGAGTTCCCCCCTGTTTGTTTATGTACCACATCACTGTGGTGTTGTCTGTCCTTATCAATAGCTGGCCTGGATGCAGTAGGTCTTTGATGGTCATAATAGCCTTTTGCACGGCTAGCATTTCCTTTTGGTTGATGTGAAGGTGCTTCTCTTTTCGGGTCCATTTTCCCTGAATGCACTGATCTGTCATGTGTGCTCCCCAGGCATAGTCTGAGGCATCTGTTTTGATGATTTGAGTTGCTTGAGGTACACAGAAAGGAAGACCTGTGTTTCTTTGGCAAGCTTGAGCCCACCACATAAATTCCTTTTGAAGGCATGGAATGAGTGGTATAATTGCTTCCAAGCTGTGGCTGTGTTGAGACCATAAGTTTTTTAGGTACCATTGAAGTTTCCTCATATGCAGCTTTGCACATGGGATTAGTAGGATGCAAGATGCCATGAATCCCAGAGCCTGCAGGACTTTCCTTGCAGTTAGCCTGGTGTAAGTTGCCATTTTTCTGAAGTATTGAGACAGTTGCCCTTGCTTGTCTGGCGTGAGGTAGGCCATCTGGGTGGTTGTATCCAAGCTGGCACCCAGGAAAATTATTTGTTGAGAGGGTATTAGTTTTGATTTCTTTTTGTTGACTGTGTATCCCAGGAAGTTCAACAGTTTTATTACAAACGCCAGGTGCTGCAGTAGTATGTCCTTGCTGTCCGCTTGGATCAGGCAGTCGTCCAGATATGGGTAGATTTGTATCCCTTGTAGTCTGCAGAAGGCGATTACTGATGCCAGGCAATTCATAAACACTCTGGGCGCAGTAGATAAGCCAAAGGGCAATGCAGAAAATTGGTAATGGGTTGAACCTGCAAGAAATCTGAGGTATCTTCTGCAATCTTGTCTGATAGGGACATGCAGGTATGCCTCCTTGAGGTCCAATGTTACCAGCCAAAACTCCTTGCCCAGCATGGGAAGAAGCTGCTGTAATGTGAGCATCTTGAATTTTGGCACCTGTAGATATGTGTTTAGGATGGATATGTCTAAGATAGGTCTCGGATCTTTGTCTTTCCTTGGTACCAGGAATAGTCGGGAATAAAACCCTTGACCTTGTTCTTTTGCAGGAACCTCTTGAATTGCTTTCATGTCCATGAGAGCTGAAATTTGTTTTTGTGCCTCTGCCCTTTGATTTTGTGGCAGGTTTGGCATGCCTCTCATTTTTGGAAGGGTGTGAAAGTGGAACCTGTAGCCTCTGTCTATAATGTCCAGAATCCATTTATCTCTTGTAACAATATGCCAATTTTTTGAGAATAATGTCAGTTTTCTGCCCAAAGGTGCTGCCATTAAAGCTTTGCTTGGCAGGTGTAGGGGGAAGTCATTGTGTCTGTTTTCTAAAAGACTGTGATCTGTCTTCTCCACCTCTTGGGGTTGGTGCTTGCCACTGTCTGGCTCTGAAAGATCCTTGAGGTTGCCCTCTACCCCTTGGATGCCTGTATCTGCCCCTTTGAGGTCTGTCTGTGGCTGGATAGGACCAATTTTCTGAAGGCCAGTTTCTGCTGAAACGTGGAGGCTATACCTGCAGGAAATCTTTCACTGTTTGCATTGATTTCGCTTTTTCCTCCATTTTCTTTAGCACCTCCTCAGCTTTAACACAAAACAATACATCTTTTTGAAGAGGTGCATCTAATAATTTAGCTTTGACATGATCTGGTAAGGTTTGCTCTTTGAGCCAAGCATGCCTACGTATAACAGACCCCGTAACAGCAGCTCTACATGAGGCCTCTAAAGCATCAAAACCACACTGCAAGGTATGTTTACCCACTTGCTCTGCACCATGCAACAAATCCTGCAACTCTTTTAAATCTGGTTGTTCTGGTTGTGTCATCTTGCTTTTCAGCTGAGATATCAAAAACTGTTGATACTTTAACATATGGAACTGACAGTTTAATGCCCTCATGGTTAAAGTGGCCGAGGTGTACACCTTTTCCCCCACCTTTCTAAAGCTCTGGAATCTCTCTCTGAAGGTAATGGTTTTTTAGCAGTAGAGGCCTTAATTCCCTTGGGACCCTGTGAAAAAGTTTCTGGGTCAGCAGTATGGCTTTTATATAGGAACTGGTGAGAATCAGGAACCCGGTAATATCTGTCTGGTTTAACAGGAGCTGGAGGCAAAGAATCAGGATTAAGGCTGGCTTCTGTGTACACATCATCCAATATATCTAAAACAGGAGGGATAGCCAGAGGCCTATGCTGGGGGAGCAGAAGAAATTCCCTGAGCCTTTTCTTGGAATCTGAGTAATCTTGGCATTCCCAGTGAAAGTGTTCCCTCAATGTATGCAGGGTTTCCCCAAAAGAGAAGTCCTCGGGGGGGAGACCGAGGGAATAGACTCCTCTGCATCAGAATCTTCGAATGGAGAATAGACATAATCCTGGTCCTCAGATAGTTCTGAGGTAATAGAAGCTTGATCTGAGGAAGGGTAGTCTTCCTCTAATCTGGGCCTTTTGTCAGAGGGGGGTTGAGAACCCTTGATAAGAGTAATCAAATCCTCAGCCATTTTAAGCATCTGTTTTTTAGGCATGGTGCCTTGAGAGGGGGTCTGAGGAACCTGTTTTTTGGTTTTCATGGCTGTTTTAGATTTAGTGAAGGCTTTAATAGAGAAGGAGGAAGGCCTGAAGACCCCTTGAGAAATGGCAGGCCTGTCTAAATTCTGAGTTTCCCCACCAGGAGTGGCGTCGGTATCTGTAGTAGGAATGGGGGCCGAGGAGCCTGCGACCTCGGGTACTGAAGACACCGTAATGCATTGTCATCGATACTCAGGGGCTGCGTCGGCACTTCGCTGAGTACCGGAGAACCGGTAGTCGGCCTTAGTGTGGTTTCAGTAGGTGGTGCGGACCTCGTATGTTGGTCCTTATCCTTGCATTTTTTGCTCAAAACTGGAGTCGGAGTATCCGACGACATAATATAATTAAATTTTTTGCCAAAAAAGTGAAGGGCGAACTCCGCCCGACGCTTAATAGTGCGTTTGTTGAATCTAGCACAAAAACGGCAGGCCGAGATGTCGTGGTCTGGGCCTAAGCAAGGTATACAGAAAGAGTGGAAATCCTTATGCGGTATTTGCTTCCCACATGAAATGCAATTATTAACTTTGTCTGACATCGGTCTGGGGCAAGAAAAGTTTCCCCAACGGGGTACTTAGCTTTCAAGAAGACTTCGGCTGAAATACTTTCGTAAATCTCAGGAGCTGGCCGACCGGCGCTTGCGAACTGCTTCTGCTTCGGGCACCACGTGGCAAGAAAGACTGAAGAAAATGGCGTTGGCTGCCTCTTTTATACCCCTGCCGCACTGACGTCAGGGAAGAAGCGACGACAACCGACGCCGGACCTAGACTTTGGAATTCAGCCGACCGAGGACCCACCTGACGGCAGGATAACCCATCTGTTATGACTGCAGCTGTATGCATGATGAACATCAAATATTTATCTTTTTTAAATTTGAAAGTATCTACAAGATTAAATGATTCTACCCACTTGTTTACAGCTTTTGATACAGCAGATGTATACAGCGGTCTTTTATTTGTAGTTTCAGAAATATCAAATATACCGTTAAAATCTTCTCCTAATATTAAGTTGCCTTTATAATTATTGGAAATTAAATCCAAGTGATTTTTTAACAGTTCCTGTTCCAATGCCTGAGAACCAGTATAGATTGGCTAGGGTCCATATTCTGTAATTATATTTATCTATTGCTAATGCCATAAGGCCTTCTTTATCTTCATACTTATAAATGATTTCTCAGTTAATCACATTTGTTTTCCATAACATTTTTACCCCTTTTGTCTTTGTCTTATAAGTGGATTGTGCCAATATCATATATTCCTTAGGATTCCATTTGTAATTGTCATTTGTTTTGAAATGAGTTTCTTGAAGGAAGACAATTTGTGCTTTGTTCAGTTTTAAATATTTCAGTAGATTTGAGCTCTTGCTAGGATTATTTAAGCCATTGGCATTTAAAGATAACAAAGTTAAATCCATCTTAGTTTATTTAGACTATATTTTTTTGTTTTATTCTATTAAACAATTTCCTCTGATAACTATAAAGTATATGTTTGAGCTTTTAAAGGAAATTATCAGTTTTATACTTTGAGTGTTTACCAATAAAGTAATGTTTTGGTCAGGCATACTAAAATGTGTTTGTGAAATAACAAATTTAAATTAATAAAGTGTTAACAAAACTAAGATCCGCACTAGCCATGGAATAAAAATAATTAGTAATCTGATGGATAAACCTAAGTCCATCAGATTATCACTCATACCTTGACAATCTAGAACATCTGAGTTCCATAAATTGAATTGTATGGAGAATATTTGTAATAGGAATAAGGAATATTTATATTATTTTGAACAGATATAGTACTACTGTAGATTAGATATAATTCTAATACAATATAAATGTCTACTTATTGTATAAGCAATTAATATTTACATGAAATATAGATGTCAAGCAATTCAATCATAGTAAAGTAGGATGTATCATATATAACACCTTAATAAAAGATTATAGCACACAGTTATTTAACACATTCACCCTTATTGATTAAGTCTTTCAAAATGTATAAACAGATAGTAAAAATATTTATACCTAATGTTTATAATACAATGTATTTTACTGGATATATCAGACGTTATATTTAATTGTTTGCCAGCATTTAAGTAATCACTTTGTTTGTTGCTAACTTGCTTAAAGCATCAAGTTACTTACTTAAAGCTAACTTACTTAAAGCATAAAGTTTGTTTTATGTGTACATTGATGAAAGTTAGTGCATAAGTACAACAACCTTTTAATAAAAAAATGGAAACTTCTAATTAACTATTCACACAACCCAATAACTAAACCACAAAGCCCTACCTTAAAGGATGGGGACATACACCCTAATCCTGGCCCAATCAATGCATCTATAGTAAATACTCACTGCTCAACTCCCCCAAACCTGCCAACCTTTACCAAATTCTCCAACTCTATACTTATAGCACATCTCAATATCCACAGTATCAATAACAAAATTGCCCACCTTCATGCTCTCCTTGATATTCACTCCTTCGACATTTTCTGCCTTACAGAAACATGGTGAAAACCTGGAACTAAGGATAATGAAATTATCCCCCCTGGCTATAACATATTGAGACAAGACCGATTAAAATGTAAGGGTGGAGGAGTAGCACTCTTTTATAAAAGTGGCCTACAGATCTCCTCTATAAATGAAAACCCACCTTTGGACTGTAAGGCTGAAGTCCTCATCTCCAAACTTCAAATCAACCCTAACAAATCCCTTTATGTGATCTCTATCTACCTACCCCCCGGTAATAACAACATTATAATAGAAGATATTCTTAGCTGGGTGTCCTCAACTTACCCACAAGAAACAATAATACTAGGTGACTTTAACACTGACTGGAAAACCTTCAACACTAATAACCTTTCCTCACATATTAATCTCCATGGCTTTATTCAAACTATCACCTCGACTACCAGAATCAACAAACCAACCAAAAAAGAGAACACCTTAGACTGGATACTTATAAATAAACACCCGCATACTTATAATGTAGGAACCTTACCAGATGATCTAAGTGATCATACTCTAACTTATATTATGAGACAAAAGAATGACATCTCCAACATCCCTACCTACAGGATTTCACGAACAAAGAAACACTTTAACCCTGTACTATTCCAAAATGAACTCAATGCATGTGACTGGAAACCTCTAAAAATAATCCCACTAGATGAGGCTGTCAAATATTTTAACTCTAAATTTCTAGAAATCCTAGATGTGCATGCACCTGAACCATGATGTGCATGCACCTAAACTATGATGTGCATGCACCTAAACCATGATGTGCATGCACCTAAACCATGATGTGCATGCACCTAAACAATCTATTAGAATAAAATCCAAACCAGCCCCCTGGCTTACAAAAGAGACTAGACAAAAAATTCTACTTAGAAACAAAGCTTGGGCTATCTGGAGAACTAATACAACCTCCCCTGAACAACAAACCTTTAGACAGCTAAGAAACATAACTATAAAAGCTATACTCCCTGACAAAAAAAACTACTATTGTAAGCTACAACAAACACACGAAAAGAATCCACAGAAATTTTGGACTAGCATAGATAGGCTCCTTCACCCTGGTCACTCTAGCACACCATCCCCTCATGATGCTGATCATAATACCCCGCATCAAACAGCCAACAACTTCAACACCTACTTCACAGAGACCATACAATCCCTAACTAGCCAGCTTTCCACTGATAACATGAGGCTCCCATCTTCTTTAGCTGGATATTTACCAACATTTAGATTTCAACCTATCTCAACCACTTTGATCTATAAAATCTTACTAAAACTTAAGCCTTGTACTCCTTCAGCCGACCAGTTACCTTCTGAATATTTACAAATAGCAGACAAAGTTATTGCCTTTCCCATATCCATCCTACTTAACAGAACCATTAATGAAGGAATCATTCCAGACATCTGGAAAATCTCCCACATCATCCCCCTACATAAAGGTGGCAAATCCAACGACTACTCTAATTACAGACCAATAGCTCTACTATCACCTTTAGCAAAAGTCATGGAAAAATGCATTCACCACCAGCTACTAGACCACCTAACTAAACACGACATACTGGCTAAGTGCCAGCATGGCTTTAGGCCATTTCATAGCACTACCACCACTCTACTATCTTTCACTGACTCCATTTATAAGAACCGTAATAACAACATCCTCTCTTCTGCTCTCTTCATCGACCTTTCAAAGGCTTTTGATATGGTTAATCATCCCCTGCTTATAAATACTCTTGAACTTCTTGCTCTAGATACCCCAGCTATACAATGGTTCAAGTCTTACCTTAACAATAGACAACAGGCAGTTCTCTGGGAAAATAAACTATCATCCCACCTGCCAGTCACCCTTGGAATCCCTCAGGGCTCCATTTTAGGACCTCTTCTTTTTTCACTATTCATCACCTGACCTTCATGTAGCAGTCCCTGAAGCCACCTGCATTCAATATGCCGATGATTCCACACTTATATGTTCTGCCAACTCCATTTCTGAACTACACTCTCTAACTCAAAAAGTATTCAACTCAGTAGAAGATTGGTTCCTGAAATGCTGCCTCCTTTTGAACGCCAAAAAAAAACAAGCTCTTACTCTTTACTCCTACCAATAGGTCCTCTCCTATAGACTTCTCTATTAAATCTAACAATGGTACCTTCATCTTTCCCAATCCTACTACCAAACTATTAGGAGTCACAATCGACAACAACCTTAACTTCGATAACCATATAAATAACACCATTCAAACAGTGAACAGAAAAATGGGCTCCTTATATAGAATCAAACCCTTCTTAACTCCTATTGCTAGAACCGCCATTGCTCACTCTCACTTAATCTCAACTCTTCTCTATGCTTCTCCGATTTATGCTAATCTAAAGAAAAATAATCTTCTCAAACTATCAAACTCCTATAACAATATTGCCAGATTTGCCACTGGCAATGCATTTCGAACACACCACTGTCTGAATCTAAAGCAGCTAGACTGGCTTGAACTCCCCAACATGCTAACTTTTTCTCAACTAACCATTTCTCATAAAATCTTTTACCAACCAAATAATACTCCAATACTTGCTAACCTCATTACCCCTTATAATAATCTTAATTCGCTACGCTCTTCGAGTAAACTACTTGCTAGCATAAGTAAGTCCAATAGCTTGTCAGGCGACAGCCTTTTCTCCAATACTGCTGGGAAACACTGGAACCTTCTACCTATTGATCTTACTCTACTACCTTCACTGTCACTCTTTAATCAAAAACTCAAAAGTCACCTAAATTCACACTGGCTATGTCCCTGCACTAACTCTGATTAATCTACTATCTTTCCTATTTTTATCTTCATACTGCCTCTGGATACACAATCATACTCTACATACCCCTCAGTATGCTAAAAACTGGTAATTGCAAAACATATATAACCACAAGTATATATGTTAACTAGCAATGAACTCCAATGTAACTCTCTTATCAAACAATCTCATGACTGTTATATTACTTTATACTCAACCTTCTTAGTATTGTACTTTTTAAACTCCTTCTTTTAATACTAAATACCTCTTACTTTATTTGTTATACGATTGTATATTATATTTTGTGCTATGTTGGAGCTTTTCTCTCAGGGCCTCTACTGAAAATGGAAATATATCCAGTTGGACTAGCCCAGTCAACAAATGTAAAATAAAAATAAATAAAAAATGTAATTATCAGTGCATCCCTCTTCCTCCCATTTCCTACACATAACGATTTTCATATCTATCATTTCTTAGTATAAAATGAGTGAAATTATAGGTTATAAACAACAAATTCACTTATTGTGATTACTGATTTCAAATCCCTTTCCATATTCATAAATTGCCATTTTATGGAATATACTGAAAGTTTTTAGATTTAAATGGCAACATTCTATTTTGTATAATCAGCAAAGGTTAAACTGAGTGATTATTGTCAATTTAATACTATTTGTTCTGAATGTGATTGTTACATTCTGTGACATTCCTAGCTCAGGCTTCTATTGTTTCCCTTGAATAACATTGTCAGTTTGATGTCATGTATAAAACATTATTTACCTTGGTAACAGCTTAAGTATTATGTATGGTCAAGATGGGTACAAAACCACAATTCAAGTTAAAGCAATTATATGAACTGTTAGGCACATTTACTTATATGAGAAAATCATCATGCTTCCCCTTGATGTTCAATATAGTGTATGTAATTTATGACAAGTTAAAACAGTTGTTTTATTATACACAAGCCCATGCTATTAAAATGAGCGTCTATTGTCAATTTAATGTTATTTGTTCAGAATATGATTGTTACATTCAGTGGCATTTCAAGTTCAGGCTTCTATAGCTTCTCTTGAACAACTTTGTCAGTTTGATGTCATGTATAAGACATTAGTTATCTTGGTAACTGCTTAAGTATTATGTATGGTTGAGATAGGTTACAAAAATTACAATTCAAGTTAAAGCAATTACATGCATATTTAATTATATAAGAAAATTATCATGCTTCCCCTTGATGTTCAAAGTAGTCTATGTCATTTATGACAAGTTAAGACAGTAGTGTTATTATACACAAGCCCATGTTATTAAATCCTGCCTTTAATATCTAAATTCAGCAGACTGCTTCATCTTATATGACGATTATATAATTTATGTCTAGATTTACGAAAATCGTACATTACATAACTAATGTGTGTGTGTTTTTTTTTAGCTGTTGCTTAGTTATTTGACAGATCACAAGCTGTAATGCTTATTTTTATTATTAGCTCCTTCCAAGCATGTTTATACAGTCCATAGACTTTAAATTATGAGACCCTTCTAGTTTTTTATTTGTTATAAGTATATTTCCATCCTTACACACATATCTGTACTTCAAGCATGGGCAACAATGCCCATGCAGTTTTGCCGGAATACAATTCACTAGTTCATGTGGTGTGTTTCCAGCCTGTTCTTAAAATATCCAAACCAATATTTCTCCTGTTCCATTTTACCAGCCTGTTCCATGCAGTGGCCACTCTGCCAGTGAGGCACTGAACACACCTTCCATTCCCACAGATATTTCCATGAAGGAAATCTGATGACTCTCTAGCACTTCCCAGCAACCCAAAACACCCCTAGAATCAGCTATCCCCATATGCTCAACACATCCATGCAAGCTCACCTCCCAGTCCACTGCGAAGTGTACTGCACAAGACCAAGTGCTCTTAGTCTTTCACAATAACTCAGACTTCCACTCTTATGTAAGTCCTTAATGTGTTTGTGCCAAAATACATTTTAAATATAAAATTGCACTTACTATTTTTTTTTTATCAAAAATCAACTTTATTTATTTATTTAGTTATTTATTTATTTATTTATTTATTTTACATTTGTTAACCGGGATAGTCTGGCTGAGCTTTTGGCTCATTTTCAGCAGAGACCCGGGGAGAAAAGCTCCTCTGGACTAGGAAACAATTTATTAAATTTTAGTAACATAGCAGTAACAATCAGCTATAAGATCTTACAAGCAGAGACCTGGAGAGAAAAAAAGCTCCTCAGGCAATTCAGTTATACAGAGTATTAAGAATTGGTAAACAAGTATGTGAGTTGTTACAAACAAGGTTTTAAACAATTAGCAGAAGAAAATGTGACTAGTTACAATATTATTTTAGCTGCTTAGAGCAAAATGAGTCAATAGTTAGGCAGCTGCTTATTTAAAGTGGGTAGGATCTAGTTGTATAGGAGTTTGGAAACAAGAAAGGAAAGTAAGAATGGCTGGTAGGAGATGTAGGGGAGGTAGAGTATAGCAGACAGACTAGACAGGTAGGTTGTTTTGAGACTGTAATAATTAAGAGTGGTTGGAGATAGAGGAAGGGAAGAGGTAGATGAGGCAGTGGAATAGTGTTAGAGATACATAGGGTGAGGTGGTGAAATAGGAGAAAGGATGGTGGTTTCAGGGTGGCTGGCTATAGTGGCAAGACCATTTTGTTTTTAGGTATTTCCTTGTGGCTAATTTGAAACTTTTGCTATGCTGGTGGGATTTTATTTCCAAGGGGAGTTAGTTCCAGGATATAGCTGGATTATAGTTATATAGAAGGCAGCCTATTTTGGTTTTGGGTTTGTAGATGTCTAGTAATTCTTGAATTGAGCTGCATAGCATCCTAGCAGGGGAATATCTGATTATGATAGTGAAGAGGCTGGGGCAGAAGGCGGGTAGATAGAGGATAGAGTGGATGATTTGTAGTTGGTATAATTGGTGAAGCTGAGGGAATTCTAGCCAGTCTAGTTGTTGTATTGCTAAGGAGTGGTGTGACTTGTAGGTCTGGTTAGCTGCAACTCTGACGATCTTATTATAGGTAGTTTCAAACTTGGAAATAAGTGTAGAATTTAGGTTTGTGAATATGTGGCAGCTTACAGGAGTGTTGGGAGTAATAAAGCCTGGGAGAGAGTTATTCGGGCAGTGTTTGGTGAGTATTTCTTGCTACGGAAAAGGTGTCCAAGTTTCTGATGAGTTCTTTAAATTGAGTTAGTAATATGGAAATCAAACTTAAGCTGATCATCTATTGTAACACCTAGCAATTTAGTACTAGATTCAGATGAGATGACAGTGTTGTTGTAAGATAAGATGGTAAATGTACTTTTGAGTGTGGTGATGTTTTTAGGGAGGAAGAGTAGGAGCTTAGTTTTTTTTTTTTGGATTAAGTATTAGTTTATTATCACTAAGCCAAGTCTCAATGGTGTGGATGAATGCCTGGGTAGTTGAGTGGAGGTCAGTTGGGTTGTCAGCAATGGTTATAACAGTTGAGTCATCAGCATATTGCACAAGAGATGACTGGGGACAAGAGGAGTAGAGCAAGTTGGTGAAAATGTTAAAGAGTAGTGGTCCAAGTATGGACACTTGGGGGACTCCCATTTGTACAGTGAGAGGGGAAGATAATGCAGAGAGCCATTTAATTGATTGCTGATGGGTTGAGAGATAGCTGGAGAACCAGGAGATAGTAGGGGGAGAGAAATGTAAGTTAGTGAGTTTATCTAGGAGGAGTAGGTGAGAGACAGTGTCAAATGCTTTAGAAAAGTCAAGAAATAGGCATGAGACACGTTTATTATTATCACAAGCTAGGAAGACTATGTTGATGAATGTTATGAGTGCAGTAGTTGTACTATGCTTGGGTCAGAAAACATGCTGTGTGGGTTTGAGAAGGGTTTCCTGGTGAAGGTAATGCATTATCTGCTTGTGAATGCATTTCTCTAGAATTTTTGAGAGTGGAGAGAGTATGGCAATTGGTCTGAAGTTGGATATGTCTGAGGAGTTGCCCCCTTTGTGAATGGGTAGAATAAAGACATTCTTCCACACAGTGGGGACATAGGATTCAGAAATGGATCGGTTGATTAAGATGGATACAGGATAGGAAAGAGGTTCAGAGGCAATCTGCAGGAAGTAAGAGGGTAGCTTGTCAACAGATGGGGAGCAAGGTTTAACTTAAGAGAGTAATGACTTTACATAATTTGTTGATACTGCTTTTAGAGAGAAGGAGTTAGGAGGGTTTGGAAGATGTAAAGAGTTTGAGGGGGTGCTAGTGTTGTTTCTGGGGGGGTGGGGAATTTATTATGGAGGTTATTGGGTTTATAAAATGATTGTTAAATTTGTTGACTATGTCTGCAGGTATTGCACTGGGACATGGGTTAGGAGAGGAAGGGTTTCCTGGATGAAGAGTCTGTTTAATAGAGCTACAGAATTTCTTTGGGTCTGATTTAAGAGTAGAGGGAGGATTGGCATAGAAGTTTATTTTGTCATAATGGATGATTCTTTTTTATTTTATTTCTGAGTTCTTTATATTTCTGAAGAAGAGAAGAGGTCCTAGATTTAGTCCACATTTTCCAAATCCTATCCCGGTCTTTCATTATGGTTCTGGTAGATTTAGTGAGCCAGGGAGCAGTATTAGATTTGATACTAATCATGCGAAAAGGATCAAAGGAGTTAAGAATGTTTAGGAATGTAGTGTTGAAGGAGTTGACAGCTTCTTCTAAACAAAGAGTGCTGGTGAGGTAAGACCAGTTAATTTTTGAGAGTTGGTGAATAAAGGAGTTAGGACAGAAACGAGAAAGTGAGCAGGTGGTAATAAATTTGTTAGGTTTGGTAAGGTGGGAAGTATGTCTGGTAAATGTTATAGGGCAGTGGTCACTGAGGGCATTTGAAAAGGTTTGGGAGTTATGATAGTTCTGAGGGTGGGAGACCAATATCCTGTCAAGAAGAGAGCTAGATAGGTGAGATTTATTAATGTAGGTTGGGGTTGTGATTAGCTGCTCAAACACATGTAGGTTTATACAGGAAGTAGTGTTGGGAGCTTGTATTGTAAGCCAATCAATATTAACATCTCCCAGTATAATTATTTCATTGTGGATGGTATGTGAGAGGTGAGATAGGATGTTCTCAAGTATGTTAATATTATCACCAGGGGGAATATAGATTGCTGCGACAGTTATGGTGTTGAAACTGTTAAGTTTGAAGTTGGTCAGTAGGAGTTCAGCTGGTGAGAAGGAGGGTAAGTCTAGTGTGGGACTGATATAGGAGAGACAATTGATTGGAGTAGAGTATACTCCTCCTCCTTTTCTTTTACGTCGATTTAATCTAAGGATATTATAGCCAGGAGGGATGACTTCACTGTCCAGATGGTGTGTTTTTAACCATGTTTCAGTTAGGGTAACTATGTCAGGAGTATAGCTAGCTATCCAAGCATGGAGTTCATGAACTTTATTTACAAGGCTCCTGACATTGATAGAGCAGAATTGTACTTGTTTTTGTGGGTTGGAGGGGTTGGCAGGTTTATATACAGGGGGTTATTGTTCAGGGTAGTGATTAATTAGGATTAATGTAACCAGATAGAAGAAGAGGTTTGTAATGGGGTTTTAATTTGAGTAAGTAGATTTTGTTTTTTTTGTTTTAAAGGGATGGGTGAGATATTTTTATTTTAGGAATGGGAGTGGTGGGGGGAAGGACTGAGGGACAAATTAGTAGATAGTGTTGTGGTGTAGTACTTGAGTTAAGAGTGGTGTTTGCGTGATGGAAATAGGGAGTAGGTAACTGTGAGTGATAGGAGGTGAGGTGATAGAGTATAAGGAGTAGGGAAGGTAAAAGTATAGTTTGAGTTGTAAGAGACATGTCACTTTATGGGATGTAGAACAGAGGATGAGAGGAAGGGGTGGGAGTAAGGTATAGTAGTCTTTGATAGTGGATAGTAGGTAAGTGTGGGGAGGAGCAAAGAAAGGAGGTAGTATGAGAACAGGAAGTAGAGGGGTGGGGAATTAGTGAGGAAGTGAGGGGGTGTGGTTGCATGGATAGGTATAAAGGTAATGATATGGGTGGTGGGTGGGAGGTGAGCGAAGTGAGCGGAGTGAACGGAGCAGGGCTACACCTTCCAGATAGAACTTAGCTAAAATAAAATATTAGTTAGTCCAGGGACACTTACTAGAGATGCTACACCTGGAGGGCTTTTAGCTGCAATTAGAGCAAATTTGGCATCCACGGTTTTTAAACCCTTTGGTGTGTTGTACCTGAGCAATCACTTGGGGTGTGGGGGAAGGGGGGAACCTTCAATTGGAATTTAAAGTAGCAGGTGAGAATCCAAGGGACTCTGCTAAACCTAGTTAATTATCAAGGACAGCCAAGGAAATAAGGTAAATATGCAGGCACCCTTCTTCAAGGACTGGAAGGTTTCTCCAAGAAAAGCAATGTGTAGGAATACACCACAGGTGGTAGTTGTATGATGCTTACTAGTCTGCAATGGCAAATGTTATTCTCTTTTATATTTGTATTCCTCTTTGCTCATTGTTTGCTGCACACACTGTAGCTAAAGATAAAAGCAGCTGGAGACGTTACACCTCTGTTTGGTGTTTAGTGAAGAGCAAGTATTGAGGAGGAGGGACTGAAGGCTATGATTATTGAGAGGGGATAAATACCTTCACATACAACAAATTATCAACAGTAAAATTGATGAAAGGAGTGGGGGTGGGCTAAGAGGAAGAAGGTTTGCAGCTGGGGTATGCACTCTAGCTGACTGTAACAGATTTTAACAAGGCATAACAGTAGTTACAAATGCTGGCGCCTAGACTACACAAGCAGCAACAACAAGGTCCCTGGAGTTAAACCAGGGGCTGCAGTCTATTTTTGGATAATTGCTGGTTAGAGTTTTCTTGGCTTTTAGCTGGAGTGAGAGTATTCCTTTCTCACACAAGTGTTGGGGGGGGACCCAAAGCGATCAGGTCTTCAGTGGCTCTAAACGTTGCAAAGAAGAGAAAAGGAAAGAATGTAAGCCTAAAAGCAATAAAATAAGGACATCAAAATAAGCACAGCCATCATAAATATTGTACAGAAAGCAGACCAAGTGAACATAGCCTATTAGAAGTCATCAAAAGAAATACATTCAGACTCTGCAGCCAGTCTTATTCAGCAGCAGTTGGTATAACTAGTTAGAATATCCTGTTACCAGACAATACTGCAAGTATGTAGCAGTTTCACCAGTTTACCATAAATATCATTCTGCACTTTACAATGTATGTTTGAGCTAATGTTAATGAGCTAAACGAAGTGTTGGGAGACCATCAATATGTGTATGTGTGGTTTAAAACAGCCCTTTTATTATATATATTTTTTTAAATCCAAAGACTTCATTGTTGAGTATCACCTCGCAGGATCCTCAGAGCCACTAAGGATTATCGTCACTCGGTCTCTGATACCATAGCAACCTTGGAGCATCTGTTTCTGTTAGTGTGTCTGTGTACTGACTGCATACCAGAGGCTTGCAATGTGCCTGAAGCAAAGCTTCACTTCACTGCAACTTCAAGCCTAAATTCCCTCCCTTTCAATGAGGCAGCAGCCAGGAAAAGAACAGAGAGTAAACAGATCAAAAAAAAAAAAAAAAAAAAAAAACCTCCCAAGAAGCCATCACAGCAAGAGATAACACATTCTTCCAGCCTTCCCACCTCTCACTCAGCAGATGTATAAACAAACTATTCTCTTCCAAAATATCCCAAATCACAGTTTTATCCACCCCCTTCTCCTGGATCCAGGCTAAAACACCAAGTGTCTCTTCCTAATACACAAGCATCGGTAAACCTTGAACACAAGCTGCAACCCACAGCTGCCTGGAGATGAAAACAGCAACATACAACAGCTGCCAGACACAGCTGCATCCATGCATACCATACCAGGATTGATCCAACAGCACTCAAAGCTATGATGCCTGCCATAATTGATATTAACTATGTTTAGACAGAATAATAATGACATTTTTACTAGCTGCCAGACACAGCTGCATCCACACACACCATACCAGGATTGATCAAACAGCACTCGTAGCTATGATACCTGCCATAACTGATATTAACTATATTTAGACAGAGTAATTATGACATTTTTATTAAGAGTTTGCTACGATTATTTAACCAGGATATACATAACATTTCTAAATCATACTTTAACTGAAGAAGGCATGTCTCCATGACAGCAGTTTTTTTTCAAAACACTCTACTGTTACTGCTATTATATATGATGTTAATGTTACATTTGAGTCTGAACTCTGATGAATGGCACCTTGTTGAATTAGTTAATTAATAACTTAAATTATAATAAGTAAAATCAATGAAAAATGAACAAGATAAGTATTCACTTGAGTTCAAGTAGGGAAATAGAAACGCCTATGTTTGTATTATATGTTGCTTTGTTTGGCTTATATATAACGTAAATAGTAACCCATCTTGACCTACTTTTGTGAAGAATTGAACTCTTTGAACATTCTGAATAAATCATTACTGTTTCTCAGTTGTTTAAGAAACCCTCCTTTTTTTAAACTAAAAACAGATGACAAGTGATGTACCATATCAGTTGATACTTTGAGAGATGTATTTGTAAGAGTTATTTTTTGGTACAGCTATCTTGGAATCACTTTCTTGTTTCTATTTTCTAGCATCAGTCCACGGATGTGTTTCTTTTATTATTTTAAGAGTAGGGGCCATCCATTCCATTTCTTCTGGGATAGACACTATGTTGTTGTTTTTGATGAATATAGTAGCTTCTTTTAAGTCATTAAAGGTTCTCCTCTCATTGGCAAAAAGTATTTTTATCTTGGCTGGAAAGGCCAGCTGTGCTTTAATGTTGTTTTGTTTCAATAGTTTTATTATTGGCCAGACTTTTTTCCTTTGTTCTAGTATTCTGGAAGAATAATCATTGACAAACCTTATCAGGCTTTGATTGTATTTTAGGGGCAATTTTCTCCAAGCAGATTTTAATATTTGCTCCTTATCCAGAAATGAAAGAAATTTTATAACTAAGGATCTAGGTGGAGGATTTGTTGAGTTAGAAGCATGTTTCCTCAGTGCTCTATGGACCCGTTCAATTCCAAATGAATGTCCCTCTTTCAAGTCTACAAATTCAGGAATCCATGTTAAGAATGAAATAATGTCTTCACCTTGAGCATTTTCAGGGAGACCAAAGATCCTTATGTTGTTTCTCCTTTCCCTGTTTTCTAAGTAATCTATTTTGTTAAGCAGCCATATATTCTGTTTAAGAAGAAATTATTTTTGGAATTCTTCCTCTTTGAGTCTACCTTCAATGTCATTTAGAGAAGTCTCTATATTTGTTATTTTTGTATGGTGTTGCTGTAAAAGTGCCTTAAGATTATCAGTCTGTTTTTGAGAATTTAATTTGAGGTTTTCTAAGTCATTTTTAAAGCCATCCATCTTCAAAGATAGTTCCTGTAAGGTATATGTCATCAATTGCAGTTTTTTTTTCAAAGCAGCATCTGGATAAGAATTCCTTGAGTTGTTCATATTCAGTAACTAAATATATCTCCAAGTTACTTGACAGGAATTGTTTTGTATATCTCCACTAAAATTGATATTTATGTAATTTAGTAGTTTATCTATAGATTTCTGACATTCTAAACTTGAAAATAATAAACATTTCCTATATTATTATACTAGTTTTTGGAGCTCTCAAAATTCACTGCTCTCAGTTGACCATCTAGGCTCTGCCCTCTTGACATTAAATCTTTTTTTCTTTGCTCAAATAATTTTTATTTGTTTTTAAATAAAACAGTAAATTAGATTACGATTCAATAATAATGAGTAGAACAATAACATTATTTACAATATTTACAAGTGGCCCAAAGAAGAGAAAAAAGAAAAAAAAAGAAAAATTCAAAGAAGAAAAAGAATATTCAGTAAATGCATTCTTATCTCTTATTTTTTCACAAATCAACAAAAGTCTATGACTCTTTGAATTCATATGATGGAGATTGTATCCATTTGTGATGTTTCAATGAGTGTAAGTATTTTATTCCAAGGGTTATCTGTCCACTTTCTGGGAAAAATGATTTCTTCCTTGACTTTATCTCCTTTTGCACAGTTTCTTTCAGTAGGGACAAAAAGTCTTCAAAACATGGAAGGGTTGTGGATTTCCATTTCCTTGTGATACACTTTCTGGCTACAGCCAAAATAGTCCATAAAATATATTGATCTTTTCTGTTCATAACTACTGTTTCATCTACATTCATGAAAATTAGTGATTTTGTCAAGGCAAATGAATCATTATAAATGGCTTTGAGAAATTTACCAATTTCATCCCAATATATTTTAATACAATCATTAAAAATATGTATCAAATCTGCTTCACAACTTAAAGAGCATCTCCAACAAATAACATTTTGTGTAGAGTTGAATTTAGCTACTTTGCTTGAAGTGTAAAAGGCTCTATACAAAAATTTCCAAGTGAGGATTCTCCATGTTTGGACATTAGAAGTTTGTTTGATGGATTATACTAAGTTGTTTTTACAATCATTTGAAAGATTTGTTGTTAAACCTTTAGTTATAAAATTCCAAGTGTTTTGATCAGTTTTGATTTTGTAAACTATTAGAATTTTATATAATTTGGGAGTTGAATTTGGCCTATTATAATTGTTATAAATCAATTCATATATATATATATATATATATATATATATATATATATATATATATATATATATATATAGTTTATGAATTTTGGTTTAGTTTTAAAGGGTGAATCATTAATTATTTTGCATAAATCTTTAGAATAAAGTAAAATTTTTTGGAGACTTGACCAGTCCATATATGTTATATCAAATTCAGTTATAATTTGATGACTACTTGATACTTTACGATTGTTTATACATTGAATCCAGCATATAAAGTTGTTGGATTCCCAATTAATGAGTGTGCTATCATGAATTTTCTGTTTAAATTTTTTTTTAAAATATTAAATGGCAATAATAATTCAAACCATAGTTTTATGTCAGGATTGGAAATTATAAAAGTTCTGAATAAATTATAGATATAATTTAAGTATGTTAGATTGGTGGGTTTTGATATGTTGTTTTGAATATTAATACATAATATGTGCTAAAATAAATTCTTGTGGTTGTTCAAAAATACATTTTTGTTAATTTGTTTTCATTTAAAAAAATAATCATACGCAGGGTCTTCCAAACAGAAGAGACATTTTGGATTTATCCAGTTCAAAACTAATTTAGAGATAGAGGCTTTGATATATGTCTCTATGTCTGGTAAGTTAATTCCTCCTAATTCCCATGATCTAATGTGATGAGAGAACACAATTCTATTCTTTTTTGGGTAGCATAGAAAATGTAATAGAATTTTGTGAATTTCTCTTAGAATTTTTTTTTTGAATTATAGGTAAAGCTTGAGCTATGTAATTTGTTTTTGATAGTAATATAATTTTTATTAGCTGTAATCTGTCCTCAAATTTTAGATTTAATTTATTCCAGTTTTCTATATGTGTTCGTGTTAAGTTTAAAATGTTATTATCGTTTAGAGTCAGAGTAGCATCTATTTTATCAGATATAATAATTCCTAAATATTCTAAAGAAGAGACTTTTTCTCCGAATGTATGATATTTTCTCAAGTGAAAGTCCCCCCTTCTGTTTAGTAGAATATGCTTTGATTTAGATTTATTAAAACAAAGACCAGAATTTAGAAAAAAAATTTCCACTTGAATTTCTAGTTCTTGTAAAGATTCTTCATTTGGAGACAAAGTTAACAATATATCATCAGCAAACAACATAATCTTAGAATTAAATTGATTGTAAGTATTTAATCCTTCAATTTTTGAGTCTCTACATATTGTTATTGCAAATAGTTCTATTGATAAGGCAAATAGAATGGGAGACATAGGACAACCTTGTTTAGTACCCTTAGTTATTTTGAAGGCTTCTGATGTGAATGGACCTAATTTTATATAGACCAAATTGTCTTTGTATATATTCTTTATCAAATTAATAAAATTTAATGGAAACTCAAAAAGTTCTAAAATTTTAAATAAATAATCCCAGTTCACTGAATCAAATGCTTTTTCTATATCTAGTGTAATTATGAGAGCTTCTATATTATCCCTGTTCAATATATCAATAATGGTTAGGGTTATTTGTATATTGTCATATGTATGCCTGCCATAAATAAAACCTGTTTGGTCTTTGTTTATGATTTGAGTCAAGGATTTTTTAATTATATTAACTAATATAGTCATAAATATTTTGTAATCATTATTTAATAGGGAAATCGGTCTATATGAACTACAGAGGGAAGAGTCCTTGTTCTCTTTTTTATTGGAGTAATTAATGAATATCTCCAGGATGGTGGAATTATATTTTGAACTTGAACTTCATTTAGAGTCTTATGAAGTAAAGAGATTGCTGAATTTGGGAGTATCTTGTATAATTTCATTATTATGCCATCTATTCCTGGTGATTTGTTATTTTTACTCTCTCTAATTTTGTCATTTATTTCCTTAAGAGAGATTTGTTTTTCAATATCAATTTTTAATTTTTCAGGTATTTTATATATTACAGAATTACTTGTTTTTAATCTTATGAAAGTAGGTTTGTTATTATTGTTTCCATAATGATTAGTATAATGGAATTTAAAAGCTTCTAGGATATCATTTATGTCTGACACTTTTTTATTACCTTTCCCTTCATGGACAATATTTGTAATATTATTTTCCATATTTTGCCTTTTTATTCTCATTGCTAAGTTGTGTAAGTATTTTGGAGATGCTGAGAGTGAGCTAAATTTTAATTTTTCCAATGCCAAATTCGTCTTATGAGTTAGAATGTCATTGTATTTTTTATTTAATTCTTCAATTTATTTTTTTTTTACTTGAGGACTTCTTACATCAGAATTGTTTGCATTAATTTATGTTACTTGTTTTTGAATGTTGTGCAATTCTGATTCCCATTCTTTTGTTTTGTTTTTGAACCAGGATATAATTTTACCATATAAGGAGGCCTTTAAAGTGTCCCATATTATTATATTATTTGTATCTTCAGTGCAATTTATTTCTAAAAAATATTGAATTTCTGAGTCTAACCATGGCTTAAATTGTTTTAATTTAGTAATGTAAGCTGGTATTCTTGAAATGAAATTTAGTCTTTTGAAGTCTAATAGTAATTTAAGGATTAGAGAGTTATGATCAGAGAGTGGGCATGGAATGATAGAAAATGTTATTATTTTCCTACTTAAGTCTGGAGATATAAATATTTTATCTATTTTTGTTTGAGTATTAAATCGGTAATCACTATGTGAGTATAATAATGAGTTAGGTTCTTTAAAATTAAATGTATCAATTAATTTTAAGTTTTCTGTCCATTTCTTGAGGTATTTTCATGTGGAAGTGAGACGTAAATTCCTTTTATTAGTTGTTTCAGAGTTACCTAGAATACAATTAAAGTCTCCTCCTATTATTAAGATACCCTTATTTACCTTATTAATTAGTTCTATTTGCTTTTTAACTGTGGATACTCCTATTCCAGGAATCCAACATACGTTTACCAAAGTCCATATTCTATTCTGAAATCTTATTATTACAATTGATAGTAATTCCTCTTTATCTTCATAGTTGTAAATAATTTGAGGATTAGCCATGCTTTTTCTCCATAGAACTAAGACTCCTCTATTTTTTTTTATATGAGGAGTGAGATAGAACTAAGTAGTTATTGGGTATCCAAGTAAAATTTTCATCAGTTTTGAATTGAGATTCTTGTAGGAATATAACTTGTGCTTTTTGTAATTTTAGATATCATAATAAGTTTGATCTTTTTATTGGATTATTTAAACCATTAATATTTAAAGAAAGCAATGTTATGTCTGTCATTTCTATAGATAATTACATTATGATTTTGAAAAGAGACATTGTTAATGGTTTTTCATTGTTGAAGATTTGTGAAGATATATATATTTTTAAAAAGTAATTTGAATTGAACATATTTCTTTCTTTGATAGTTTAACAACTGTTTCAGTTTGGGCCACATAAAAAAATAAAGAATGAATAATGAAGTAAAAACACATTTTATTTGAATGAATAATAACTTTACTAAACTATTCCACAAACATGAAGTGCTTAGCACTCCTAATCTGATTGATCTAATAAGTTAAATCAGATTTTCCCTCAGGTTCGTCATTCACATGGAAAAAGATATGCAAAGTTGAGCTCCATTTATTGAAATCCTGAAGGTATCCTAAAATATTTAAATTAAGTAAAAGAGCAATTCAAACACTAAAACTATGCTCCTTGAAAATTCAGTACGTCAAAATAATTAATCTTTTACTTGAAGTTATACTAATATTTGGGTTAGTATTACTTTTTTAATAAAGAAAATATGGGCATATTTATATTTATTTTTATTTACAATAGAGGCTTTAGTCATGTGAAATATGTTAATAATCACATAGGAATGTGTCATACTTTTCTTATGATATAAAGAATATGAGTTATCATTTAATGTTTTGTTTATACTTCTTTCTATTAACATCTTAGAATATAGGTGTAGAGTATATTCCTTTAGCTTAAGGGTACACTTGTTAATTAGAATCTTTATATCATTTAATAACCAGTTTAAGCTTATCTGGTATAATTGCAAAGTTCATTTACATAATTAACTTCATATACTCAAATTCAAAGCAATCCACTTAGGATATATAGGTTAGTTCACCATTTGTGTGGATATTTCTACTCCATCATCATATTGTAGTTAATTGTGCAAGCATTTCCTTCCCACTCTCTAGTTTTTTCTCTGTTTTGTCTATGTGTTCTAGTCTTGTTTAAAGAAGGTTACCACCTATTTGTGTCTCCTATGGTCGTAATCATTCCTGATCTGATTCTAGATTTTGAGCCAACTAAGGCAAATGTATCTATCATAGTTCTTTTGTTCCTCAGCAGTTTTAATGTATATTAGAATATTTGTTTGTCTCCCTAGTAGTTGCTACATTAACAATACACTCTCAAAAAGTTGATCTGACTATTGACTAGTCATTTGTTTATTCATTCATTAATTATAGTGTCTCCCTTAATGTGAATTTATCTAGGCATTTAAACTGAAATGCCCATAAAAAACCTCTTACTGTAAAACAACAGTGTCTAAACAGAATGTTCACATGAACTGATTAAAAGTCATAACATTTTAGTATAAGTTCTACAAACTAATAGTTGAATTATGTCTTGCATACAAAGCATCCTGCGATCCAGTTGCTGATATATTTACTGAAAATCTACTAATAACAAAAGTCATTAGATGTTTTTCTGTAGGTATATCCATTTCAGATTAAGCAAATAAGATGCTTTTAAGTGAGCATACAGTTCTTATGCACATCGCTAACAATATTAATCTAGATGCCTTTCATTAGAGGGCAGTTCACAATTACTAGATTAGAATAAATCAGTGCTTCTTCCTTCTATTGGACAGCAGTGAGATACCCTTTCATGGTATTTGTCATGTGTTCAGCTGTCGTTTCTTTAATATTCATAATAATTTTCTGACTGAATATTCTTTTTAACTTTATCGTCCAAAACGAGCAGCGGATGATGATTAATACACAAGACATTAGTTTTTGTGTTTATGGAGCTTCTCCGGCTGTGAGGAGGAAGTTTTTAATATTACTAAATTTAGTTTTCATATACATTAGTAATCAAATCCATAAACAAATCAGCTCCCACAAGATAGTTTACATTAAATCATAATACAATGAAAGAAATTAAGCCACCTTTGTAAAGTTTCAGCCGTCAGTTACAAGATGTTTTCACAAGGAATATCTGTATTGAATAACATTTTGAAGAAAGAGAGTAAAGACAATCTATGTTTACTATATTATATAACACATTTTCCTTTCTGCCCTTTAACTATCATTCAAGTTTATGTTTTAGGGGTCTTATTGGTGCAGTAGAGATTAATCTATAAAAGAACTGCAGTTCGAATCAATGTTCATTTTTATTTTCATTTAGACAGTCATGATAGCCACTGTGGGAATGTTCGAAGCATACAATTCACAAACTTAATAGATGTTCTTTGAATTCAGTCTGCAGCGTGTTTCATTTACAACTGAATAGTATGTCAGACCAACTTAGTGAATATAAAGAAACATTAGTAGTTATTTCAGAGAACCAAATGCCTTTATTAAATGTATTTCTGTATGTTTATCCATTCCAGGATAAATAAAGTAAACTACTTTTAAATGAGCATATGGTTCCTATATATATATCTCTCTAATATCATTAATCAAGTGCCTTTCATTAGCGAACAGTTTACATTTGCTAGTTTTAATTGGAACAGTATCTCTTCCTTCCTTGAAACAGTAGTGTAATTGTTTATTCATTGAATAAATCATGTGATCAGTTTTCTTTTCTATAGTATTCGTAAATTGTTAGGATTAATAGCCTGACTATGTCAAGGGCTATATGTTATCTGGGAGCATGTAGTTCAGTCAACGGTACTTGTGTGACATAATGTCACAGACTAAAGTTCGAGTCTGGTATTGTCAAACATTTCTACTAATAGCATCCTTGTTGTTGCTGAACTTCATTTGCAAGAAAGTTTTTTCTTATTCCAGGGTGGATTTACCATGGGGTTAATATATTTGGCACTAAACTACTCATTTTTTGTTTTTATTTTTAGTGATGAACCCTGTTAATTTCCCATAGCATATTACCAGAATTTTTCTTTTGCACTTTATATACTGATATGAATCTATAGAAGTATGACTTATGTTTCTTGTTTGTCTGTATGCAGCCTGCTTGATACTTTATAGAACATGCAATGACTATGCATACATTCGTTCAGCAGGAAGTAAGCTGTTAATGTTTAGCATAGCAATAAAATTGCTATTTCCAACATCAGGCAGACAATATGCAAGGAAGCAAACTTAAATGAACACATATATCTTTTAAGCCAGGCAATTATAAATTCAGTTGGAATGTGTATGTATGCTGTAGTACTATAACAGTTGAATTTGAATTACAAAACTGATATATTTCTTTTAAGAAGTTTTAATAAGCTGTGCTCTCATTTTTCATTTATTTATCACTCCAGTGAGCAGTGCATTTGTAAAAATATTCCTTTTAAAGGTCTTTTCCATCTGTTGTTATTACTACTGCTTTATATTGTTTATTTGAGCTACACACCATCAAGAAATGTAGCTATATTCTTTAGGGTACAGGTCAGAAGACCATCCCTCTTTAGAGGTGAAATGCGCAGTAATATATACATTTGTGTTTTGTTTGCATTTATCATATTAAACTCCATATTTAGAACAAACAAGTGATGCAGCAGTTAGCATTGCTGCCTTATATTGCTTAGTCCTCTATTTTAGTCCTTTCTTGGGGCATCTTCTGTGTAGGTTCTGTATATTCTCCCTGTGTCCACATATGTATATACTGAGGGATCTAGTTTCTTGTTAAAGTCCACTAGATTGCCCTTAAGTGCGTGCTATATAATAACGATTATGTGTGAGTATCCTGGAAGGGTTAGTACCCCATTATTTCTTCTGTCTGCTAGAATGGGGCATGCCTACCCACTAACCTTGTATGGAATTAAGTGAGCAATCAAAAATGAATGAATATTATGTATAAATATTCTTTAACTCTTATCGCTTAAAGTAAACTGTCAAGAAAATCACTGTGGGAGTGTGCGAAGCACACCATTCATGAACTAAGGAAGTGTTCTATGAATTCAGCATACAAACATGTTTCATATATAACAAATAGAATGCTGGACAATTTTAGTAAAGATAAGGAAGTAATAACATGACTAGAGAGCTCGAGAATATATTTTAAAGCAGTTAGCTGCTAACGGCTCTTTAGAAATTTAAACCACTAGTAGGTGAATTTTTTTAAATGTTTTCTCCCACTCATGTGAGAAAATTACAAGTTCAAGAAGTGTTTATTTTAAAGCGCGTTATAAAAAGTTGGATTTAAATTATTAAAATTTTACCACAGTCACTAGTAATCATCATGTTAATAAGTATGGAATAACACTAACATTTCATTAAGAAACTAATGCTCTATGAGTGAGAGTTTAACTAGGGAAGAAAGAAAGAAAAAAAAGCCTCCAAGTAAACTTTTCAATTACATACAACTATATAACTCAAACATTATGATTCCATCAAGTCCCCAGCTATATTATTACATTGACATATAAATTATGATACTTTTCTTGAAAAGAAAAAAACTATTTATGTGTCTGAAGTGTATTGAATAAGAACTTTATGAAATAAAGGCTATCTATAAGACTCATACCTTAATTAATGCTTTGAGAGAATTTGTATCATCAATGTTCTTAATGTCAGTCTTTTGTTTTTTCTTTCTCACATCAGTCCAAGCATTTTTTCCCGAGGTTCTCTTTAAGGAGGTTGAATTTGACCAATCCATTTCTTCTGATAGTGTGATTATATTGTTGTTTTTAATGAAGGAAGTGGCTTCTTCGATGTTATTAAAAGTTCTCATGTCATTATTATGATGGATTCTGATTTTAGCAGGGTATACAAGTTGTGACTTTATTCTATTTTGTTTTAGGAGTTTCACTAAGGGCCAAGCTCTCTTTCTTTGCTCTAAGACTCTTGCTGAAAAGTCATTATCAAATCTTAATTGGGATTGCTTGTAAGTAAACAAACTTTTCCTCCATGCAGATCTCAATATCAGTTCTTTGTCCATAAAAGACAGAAATTTAACCACTATAGATCTTGGAGATGACTTTGATGAAACAGGAAGTGGTTTTCCAATGGCCCTGTGTCCTCTTTCAATTCCATAGGATAAGCCCTCTTTCAGCTCTAAGATTTCAGGTAACAATGAATTCAAGAATGAGATGATGTCCTCTCCCTCGGACTTCTCTGGGATTCCAAAAATTCTTATGCTTGTTCTTCTTTCCCTGTTCTCAATATCATTTATTTTGTTTATTAGCCAAGTATTCTGTTGTAGTAGAAATTCACTATGAAGTTCTTCTTCTTTTAGCCCTCTGTCAATATCATTTAGAGATGTTTCGATGTCTGACATTTTTAGTTGCTGTTGCTGTAGAATTTCCTTAAAGACATCAGTTTGCTTTTGGCAATTTTCTTTAAGGTTTTCTAGGTTTTCAGTGAATCTGTCCATCTTCAAAGATAAATCTTGAAGGGTGGCTGATATCAGTTGGATTTCTCTTTTCAGAGTAGAGACTGAGTGAGAGTTCTTGGAGTTGCTCATTTCCACACAGCTTAGTTAGTCTTCAGGTTTATTTGACAGGAACATTTCAAAATTTTTTTTTCAAAATTGGTGGTTCTATTGCTAAGATTTTCTCATATAAGATTTATCAAGAATTATTTGATTATAATAAGATTCTCCTGTTGTTTCTAGTATTAATATGTGGAGCTCAAAAAATTTGCTGCTTTCAGTTAGGCATTAGGCTCCGCCCCCTCCTTGACATTAAATATTGATTGTCTTTTTTTGTGAGAGTGCTAGAGAACTATGTTGTTGCATAAGTTCTGATTGTTTCCAGGTGATGACAGGGTCATAGTCTATTGTAACTGTCTGAGGCCCAATAGCTTTTTAGTCAGACCTTCCATTCTGTTTTTTCCTAGGCCCTAATTATTCAAAAGGAGAGATAAAAGACTGAAAAAAAATTCCTACTTTGTCTCCTTGTTCTTATTGTGTTCTTAAACCTAGTAACTCTCTTGTTGTCTACAGTTGTATTACTTGGTCATAATATTCACCCTTTACCATTCTACTGGCTGTTTTCAATAAGCACAAAAGTATAATTTTGCGAAGTAATTCATTTTTATCTATTTAAATACATTCAGCCTCTTGCTGTCTTTCATAAATTCTGAATATGGGTTGTCCACTCAGTCACCTATGTTGCTCTTTTGTAATTTTACATCACTTTATCTACCTTTACTACAGTTTGTCTTTGGAAGCTACCCACAATCTCATCTAGTCTGTCATGGTAGCAAGCAACAGAAAATCAAACTGGGAGTCTAACACCTTTGGACTACTAAAGCTTGAGTTGTCAACTCTTTCATATCTTCCTGCCTGCCAGCATAATGCATAATTCAGTACCTAGATGTATCAGCTCTATTTTCCATCTGACGTTTCAACTCAGATCACTGGACAAAGCCTACCTTTCACTGGAAAGTCTTCATTATATTTTCTTTATTCTACCAAAGATATACCTCTTTTTGTAATTAACCTGCCAGAGAATCAGCCATGCCTGTTCTGGAATAAGTTTTTTTTTTTTTGCTGAGTTTGCTGTGATAGCTGTACACATTTTCTGCTTTTAGAAGACTAGCTACAAATTACTTCTGGTCTGCATTATTCAGAGTAGTGAGGCAATCAAGCCTCTCATAGTCCTCAGATTGCTGTAGATCCTTGAAGAGTTTCACTTGCTGTTGGACAATGATTTAATTTCATTTTTTTTATCTTTTGTCAGTGCATTTATAACTAATCTAGTGTACATTTGCTACATACTACCAAATGAGATATTAAGCTCTTAATTCAGACTTATTCTACTGAATTTTGAATGAGTAGTTTACTATTTTCTAATGGATTTACTGTGATAGCTGTACACTTTTTTTGCACTTTTAGTAATCTGGCTAAGAAGAGAGTAGAAAGAGAACCCAGCCTTTTCTCCATGTCAGCTTTCTGCAAATTCTTTGAGCTTATTGTTTGCTATTGGCCAGTGAGCTTGTTTGCATTTCTCAGCTTTTGTCAGTGTTATTATAAATTACATGCCATTTGCAGGCCCTTGGACTTTGTGCAGTGATTTTGCAATGTGCACTGTATAGATGAAAGCATCATGATGTCTATGTGTGTTAATACCACCTCATCTTCCTAAACCTGTTAATGAAAATTGTTTGTTTATTTATTTGTTCATAGGTTCAGAGGTTCATAGGTTGGTACTAGGCTATCAACCCTAGGGCCTATACAAGCCTAGCCATAACAATTCCCTGGCTCTTTCTTTCCACAATATTTACTTCCCTGTCCCTTGTCTAGCAGGGTGACTGACGTGATCCCCGGGGTAAATTTCCTATCTCTCATCAAGTCATCAAGGTTCCTTCTGAAGGGGGCCAAGGAGGCGCTTTGCTTGACATGTATGGGCAGTCTATTCCAGAGTATGGGGAGTCTCTGGGTCAGGAACCTATCCCTCAAGCATGTTTTGTTCATTGTGATAACAAGGTTTAAGTCCCTGGAGCATGTGTCTCTGATGGATTGGGATTTCTTTAAGTGTGGCATGTCCAACAGCTCTGGGTTTGACATGGCTTTGAATGTTAAGCAGAGATCGCCTCTGAGTAGACGATATGCAACAGAGTATAGCTGGAGTTTTTTTTAGTCGGTCAGCATAAGGCATCTGCTTTAGGCCTGTGATTCTTTTAGTGAGGTGTTTCTGCGGCCTTTCTAGTTGTAGATGTCTTGTGAGGTTCTTACCAAATGGGGCGTTGTACTCTATGATGCATCTAATGAGGGATGGATACAGTGTGACAATGACCTCTTTTTTTCTGGATGAAAAGCCCTTAGTGATGAGGTGTGCCACATAGAAGGATTTCCTGATTATTGTGGCGATGTGGTTATCAAAGGTGAGACCACTGTCCACCTGTGTTCCTAGTCTTTTATCACACTTTCAGTGTTTAGTGTACTGCCACCTATGTGGTAATTCATGGGTACATGGTTTTTCCAAAAGGGGATAACTATACACTTTTTGGCATTGAGCTTGAGCCCATGGCTCTGGCACCAAGCATCTGTTTCTGTAAGGCCCTTTTGTAGAATAACCACATCATTTGGGGATTCAATAATGGCTCCCAGTTTGCAGTCATCTGCAAACTTTGTTAGCCAGAGTCCCTCAGTGTTGGCCTGTACTTCAGAGTACTACTATTTACTATTTGTTAAACTGGTAAGTGGACTGGTATATTTAAAGTTTTCAGCCATGACCCAGGCACATGGAATTATACACAACAGGACAATATTAAATAATAATGCTACAATCATAATGTAAAAATATAGTGTGATACTTAGATGTGTAGACAGAACTCACAGTTCCACAATGAGCCACACTGTATACCACATATTCATCAAATAACTCCTAGCAGCCCACAGCTGCTCTTCATTGCCTTTTGTAGCCTGTAGCTGTTCTACACTGTCTAAAGCAGTCAACAGATGTTCCACATAGTGCATACTGTACAGAGCTTCTGTGCTATTCATTGTGACAGTTCCAATTAAACCCTGATTACTTAATTTACTTTATTAGTGAGGTTGTGCACCTCTACCAGTATATCTCTGCCAACTAAATCTGATTTACTTTATTTCCAGTGGCACACAGGATAATACCCTGACTGTGGCCTAACAAACCCAGGATAAAACCATGACTGTGGCCTAACAGACCCAGGATAAAGCCCTGACTGTGGCCTAATAGACCCAGGATAAAACCCTGACTGTGGCCTAACAGACCAGTGTTCAATTAGTGGCTCAGGTTACTGACACAGTGGCAGGGAGTGCAGGGCATCCCCATCCTGGGTTAGTGCAGTTTTGTGAATGTTCCACACACAAAGATCCTTAGTTGAGGCCAGCGACTGGGGGGGGGGGGGTATGGTCCAAGGAGGAATTAATGTCTAGACATTGACTCAGCAGCTGGCAGGTGTGGCAATACATCAGCAAATCAATACTGCAAGCCCATCCTCAGAACAGAGACAAAAGGGACTGAAGGGTAGGAGATACAGGTAGGGCAAAATTCTTTAAAAAAAACTGGCAGATGGTATGATGGCCCTCTCGGGACACCCCAAAGATCCATGCCAACCCCAGTCATTTTGAGAAAGTCCAGGGGTAATGAGGTAGTAGGCAGACCATTGCAAAGACTCTTCAATCAAAGAAAACTAGGTCTCAGCAAATATCAGGCACAACATCATCTTCAGGCACACTTTCAACAAGGAGTCACCAAGATTTAAAATATCTCAAATCTAGGGTTGCCACCTTTTCAAATGCCCAAAGTGGGACATGTTTTGTACAAACGTCAGATTTTGCAAGGCAAAACATACCCACAGCCAATACATAGGACAGAACTTCACTGTTTTGCCTACATAAATGCTTATTCTTGTAGCATTTTAGTTGCTTATTCTGTTTCTTATAACATTTAGGTGTTTCAGAAACAGAATAACTGTTTTATGCAACTATTACATTAAATATAGGAAATATGTTTGTCCTAATATTTCAGGACATTTGCCATTTTTTCAATTTTTATGCAGGACACAACTGGCCAAAGAGGGACTGTCCCTCGCAAAGTGGGACAGGTGGTAGCCCTACTCAAATCTCATACACCATACCACTCTACCACTCTACCAAAAAAAAAAAGAATGTTTTAGTGATCTGTGACTCTGTAGTCAGGCACACTGATTCTCCTCTCATTAGGCGTTCCAAAGACCGGTGCCAGGATATTTGATATCTTAAAATTCCTAAAGACCCTTCCCCCTACCAAGTATGACTGTCAGATGGTGATGGTCTATGTATGGATGAACAATGTGGGATACAAAACACTGAGCAACATACAGAGAGACATTTAACAACTCTTCATGCATTTCACAAATGCAGTCAAGACCAAGACTACAATCCTGAGTGGAATATTTCCTTCTGTAAGAATGATGCTTGTGTACAAACAAAAGATAATTGGCTTCAACAATTGGTCAAATAGTTGGTGCCATTCCAAGGGGGATCCAGTTTGTAATACAACTGCCAAGATGCTCAACAATCCTACTTACTTCAAAAATGATGGCACGTAGCTATTGTACTAAGAATCATATATACCGGCTAAATCCTTAGCTGCCACCAAAGGGCCTTTTAGGTAGACTCCACTTAATGGACATGCTGGGATAACTAGAATATTAAATCCAAAACAGGTTCACTTTAAGGTGACTGTGCTCTGTGCCAGAAGTCTCAAAAAAAATACCTGACCTTGAGGCTATCCCATATTTGAAACATATTTATCTCTGTGTATTTCTTGAAACTTGGTTTAAATGTTTAGAAAGCACCCTCTCCCACTTGTGCTTTGCACCTACCATACCTTCTGACCTGATAACAACTGCAGTGGCATCTCCATATTTGCTAGGGATCATATCACCTCTAGTCAAATTCCCACAGTCCCACAAATGGAATTCAAGTTCTAAATCACACTGAACAGGACAAATGACCAGTTTATAGCCTGTTAAAAGGCAGCTTCTGTGTACCCTGAACATTATTTAGGGTTCATAAATGTATTTGATGTATGCCTTATAAACAAAAAAAAAAAAAAAAAAGTTTTGTGGTGGTTGTGTGTGTTGCTTACAGTTTGTTAGACTCTACCTATGCTTTACTCAAATAAAACAGGCACTGAGGAGGAGACATTGCATTTTTTCATGGTTTAATAAATATTCAACATTAACCTCACTGTCTTGGCTATCATTTTCGTGTCTCCTCCTCGGTGCCTGTTTTATTCGAATAAGGTGGTTGGAGTGTATGCTCTTTTTGGCACTGATTTCCTTTATTTGTGTTTCTTTACCTATGTTTTATTAACCTGCTTAGAAGTTTTTAGATTTAATAAACAAAAACTCCTTGGCCCGTACTGTTACAAAAACAATAGAGGACATAATATTATTGTCCTGGTCCTTACAAATATATCACCTTCTGTGCTGTTCCCTTGGTACCTCCTTCCCCAGTTATTTAGGAGTTTTGACTTTCACTAGTATGGTCTGTAAACCCACCAAAAACAATATATCAGAACTCAAAAGATATAAAAATTCTAATTTCATCAAATTCCATGACAACATTTCAAAACTGACTTTATAACAGCATCACATGGACACTGGCACAGCAAGTAGCTGTACACAGGAGTTGTATGCTCACTTACATTAATACATAGAGATGGCAATTACAATGAGATCTAAATATGACTGGATATTTAAAACTAACCTGCCTGGTGGTCCACCAACATATATAATCTATGCAATAAAAGGAAAAAAAATATATAAAGCAGATCAAAAGACTCTTGAATCAAGAATAACATCAGAAAATTATTTAAAAAGTTGAAAAATACTATAAAGTTTACTAAAGCAGCCTATGAACTTAGGTTAGCATCCAAAGCTAAGGCCAATTACAACTCCTTCTTTTGCTATATTAGGAAACTAAGAAATGCACCCAGCATTGCTCTGTATGTATTTATAGTGGCATGAACTACTTTGATCCAGTAGGCATTGCAACATTATTAGCAATCAAACCGAGTGCTAATTTTATATCAGAGATGGCTATCCAAAGCCCACATATCCCAGAATCTTTCAGACCTACTATCATCAGTAAAGAATATGTACTGAATTTGTCAGCAAGACTGAATATACTTCCCTCATTGGATCTGATAATATAATTGGCTGATAAACAGTACTATACAAGCCCTGACATAGTCAATCCTTAAACTATTTAACATGAGTTTAACCACCAGTATTGTCACTGAGATGTGGCAAACAGCAGCAGTAGTAAAGCCACTCCACAATGTTGGTCCCACCACTAGCCATGGGAATTATAGGTCCATCAGTCTGATGAGTCTTATTTGCATTGCCATGGCATGTCTTATATCTGACCTCAAAAACTATGATATTAAACACCTCATCAGGCTAAATCCAAAGCAGTATGGCTTTGGTAAGCATTGGTCCTTTCTAATGAGTCTGGTTAACTTCTTTGAAAGGGTAACTTAAGCTGCTGGCAGTGGTCTTACAGTCCATATGGCACACCTTGACCTGCCCATGGTATCTGGCAGTATATACACACTGAGCTAGCATAGTTATTAAGCTTAATGTGTTACAAATTGACCCATGTGGTAAGATAGATAACAACTTGGGTGAAAAGAGAACCCAAACATTGCAGATTGCAGGTAATGTCATGCAGGGCTCAGTGATGGAGCCACTTTCATTCAACATTTACTTTTCTGGTCTCTGGACCATTTACTAAGATTGACTGTCAATTTCCCCTTGGATGTCAAAGAGCTTCAGCAAGAACTTTAGTTTTCTAAAAATGGTCTCAAACTAAATGATATAATGTGCTACAATGTGCAATGTTGTGCAATATTGTCACACTTGGTATTTAAATCATCTTCTAAGCATATAACATAATGAACACATCATTCTGAAATGAAAATGTTGTTAAATATCTTGGGGCTTGAGTTGATAATTCTCTCTATGTTGAACATCATATAACAGGAGAGGTCAGAAAGTCCTTTTACTTAGCACATCTAATTTCAAATGGAACATCATCTAGATCTAAAGAGGTCATTATATTCATCACCTATTAGGCCCTTCTTGGAATGTACCTCACTAGACATATCTAACAACTACAAATACCCCAGAGGTTCCTAACTAAGAAGATCACTGACTTAAAATCCCAGGCTACCAAAAAGACTGGGAGCATAGTTCATTTACTCAGTATCTTACAGAATCTGGCGGAAAGCTTTCTGCCTTGCCTTTCATGCAACTAGGGAGACAAGTGGGCTTGCATCTCTTGTATCTCCACAAGTAAATAACTCCACAAATAACAGGGCATAGTCCTCAACAACAATATACAAAACATGTTGGAGAGATAGGTTCATAATGCAATACCTTCTCCACTTCGGGGATTGACTTCTACTGCAAAGTAAGAATTGTGATACATTACCTTCTTTCAATCATCAACTGGATAACTGAAATGTATATACTCCACTTGATTGACTGGCCTAACCTTTCTCAATGAAAGAAGGACAGTCTAAAGGTAGCCCACAGCAGGCATAAATGTTCACAAGGCTCAGATGCTTGCATTTTTTACGATCCTGTGATCCAATGACAGAAAGGATGGGTATAGATGGTGAAGTGATAAATACTAGAAGATAAATTAAAACATCAACGTAAGCAAATATAATTGGCAACACATTTTCTTAGATGTGCCTGACAACCAAGGCAGGGTTTTAACATTTGATAAGGGACAGTTTAGAGAGAAGTATACCAAGTACCTGTAGATCAGTATGTGTGCATATACATATAAGAAGCTATATAAGGGCTTGCACTAGAGTATAAACACTGAGCATGTGTAAGCCTGACTGCCAGTTTGCAGTTAGGTGTTGAGATGTGAACATGTATGTATGTAAGCTCTGTTTGTTAACTAGTTCATTCATATTTAAAGATGCTGCTATCCATCCTGATGTGTTTGTATATATTAAAGTCTCTAAATGAAACCCCAAGCCTTCTTATTATTTGTAATAGAGATGAATGAGCAACATGGTGTCAGAAGCGTCATATCCAAAGGGCCTGCAGTCAGAACCGGCATACTAAAGAGGCATGAAGTTTAAACAATCTTGGTGAATATGATTTAAGGCACTTATCCAGATGTTGGTGGAATATACAGCAGTGAACCATCCCAAAACTGTGCATACTTTGAAAAACAGGTCAGAAATGAATTTCAGGTATTAAAACCTGCTCAGCACTATTTCTTATTCACATAATATGAAACGAGGCATACAGAGCACTCTAAATAATTCGTACACAAACAGATATATACTATATTAATAAAAATATTCTAATTACTACAGAAAATGCTTGAAATAAAGTCTGATTGCATAAAATGAATAAAATAACAGGAAACTATCGCATTTTTTTCTCAAAGCATATGTATATTCATATTAAGCAAAGATATCCCACTTATCAGAAGTGTATAAAGTGTTTGCATGTCTGGGCAGTGTTACAGTAAAGCTATTTCACAAATTACAGCCATGCCAGTACATATTTTGTAAAGTGAAGCCATTACAAGACATATTTTGCAGAGTACAGCCATTACACAGCATATTTCGCAAAGTAAAGTATTTCAAAGCATTTATTGTGCATTTAAATGCTGTTACAAGCTCACAGCACTGTTGGTTCATACATAATTACAAGGGCCATATTTTCCGTGTGTTTGTGCATACTTTGTGGGCTTAGCAGATGGATTTTGAAAACCCAGTGCACTTTTGTTTGACAATAGTATTGCTAAGAATTGGAGATTGTTTGAGCAAGAGTACCACATTTTCATATAGGCTACATTTTCTAATAAAGATGACCATACAAAGGCATTTATTCTACTTAATTTAGCTGGATCAGAAGCCACAGAAAGGGAACAGTCATTTATGTATGCACCTGCTATTTATGCTGGAGAGGGGGGAAACCATCATATTGTTGTACAGGATGAGTCAACGGAGGACTCAGAGTGCTTAAAATGTAAATTTAGAGAAATTGGTAACCCCCAGACAAATGTTACAATGGAAAGGCACTTATTTTACACAAGGGATCAAAAGCCTGGTGAAACTTTTGGAGCATATATAACTGACCTGAGAAATAAAGCTAAAATGTGCAGATTTGGTGATATAAGGGATGAGATGTTAAAATACAGACTTGTGTGAGGTATAAAATGTGATGCTATGAGAAAGATTTTGCTTCATGAGAGAGTTTAACTTTGAATAAGGTCATTGAGATTTGTCAGATGTACAAGCTTACAGAAAAGCACGGAAATGTGCTTACAAATGAAAGCAACTCTAGAAGTCACAGTGATAAAGCTCATGTTGATAGTATGCAGCACATGGTTAAAAGAAACTGGCCCGAATACATGGCAGTTGTAACCCCTGCAGCACTCACTAGTAAACCCCACAGCTTTCTAGCAACTTCCAGACTTCACACAGCCTCAGTGAAGCACAACAGTAAGTCAGCACACTCAAATTTTAAGAAACAAGTTGTTAAATTAGACTGTGGCAAGCCTACTCTTTATGCTGATGGTGTGTCAGTACTTCATAAAATGGTCAATACAATAGATTTAAGGGCAAAGAATGAAGTATTTTGTACTCTTTGGATAAATGTCAAACCCGCAGAGTTCAAAGTTGATACAGGTTCTAAGTGCAATGTTATGTCTGCAGAAACATTTGCTAGAGTATGCAAAGGTGAAAGGATTGATTTGGCAAGGTGTGCGAAACTTGTTGCTTATGGAGGTGAAGAAATTCAAACCAAAGTTTCATTGGTGCTTCCATGTTACTTCCAGCAGAGTAGGAGAAGCTATGACTTGTTATTTTATGTGGTCAGGAGGCATGTTCTATCATTATTAGGGCTCAAAGACTCTTTGAAAATGGAACTTGTTTCATTTAATAAGGAAGTCCATCATGTTACCTTAAAAGACCACTACTCTAATTTTTCCCAGCACATTTTTTCTACCGGTGGTGATCTTTTTGAAGACAAACTAGGCAAACTTCCAGTTGTGTGCTCCATGAAGTTAGACCCAGAGGTCAGTCCAGTTGTCAGGCCAGCATGTAAAGTTCTAATAGCTATGCAGGACAAGGTCAAAGCTGAGTTAGATAAGATGGTGCGACAAGGTGTGATTTGTCCAGTGGGAACTCCAACTGAATGGGTATCTTCCATAGTGGTAGTTCATAAGAAAAGTCCAGATGACATCAGAATATGTATTGACTCATGTGATTTGAAAAACGCACTAAAAAAACCTCATCATCCAATGAGCACAGCTGAAGAAGTCACAGCCTTGATGCCAAATGCCACTATTTTTTCTGTCATAGATGCAAAGAGTTCATTTTGGCAAATTTAGCTTGACAAAAAATCCTCATTGCTCACTACTTTCAGTACTCCTTTTGGCAGGTACGGGGTTTTGAGTTCGCCATTTGGGATAAATTCTGCAAGTGAAGTCTTTCAGCATGTAATAGAGCAAATTTTTTCTGGCTATCCTTGTGCTATCATAGTAGATGACATATTGGTAGGAGGTCGTGATGAAGCCGAGCATGATAGAAACCTCAGAATAGTTATAGAAAAGGCATGTCAAGTGAATCTTAAGCTCAATGCACAGAAATGCAAATTCAGGCTACAAGAAATTCCTTATGTTGGTCATTTATTTACAAGTACAGGCCTATGACCACATCTTTCCAAACAAACAGCCAGCTCCAGGCAAAGTTCAAGCCCCACAACATTTTCTTGACATGGTCAACTACCTAGGCACATTCATGCCAAACTTGATCCAACTATCAGTGCCACTCAGAGAGCTGACACATAAAGATATATCCTGGTCTTGGTAAGAGCAACACCAAGGAGCATTTGATGTCCTGAAACAGAGAATTGCCAGCCTGCTGATGCTCAGATACTTTGATGTTTACAAGCCAGTTACACTTTCCAGCGATGCTTCAAAATTTGGACCTGGTGCAGTCATTCTACAAGACAGAGTATCAACTTGTTGCCTATGCATCAAGAACTCTTACCCAAACTGAGCAGCAATACACCCAGGCTAAGAATGAACTTTTGGCAACTGTGCTTGCATGTGTGAAGTTCCAAGATTATGTTTATGATGGACCTATCCAGATTAAAACAGATCAGCAACCACTAACCACAATCCTCAGTAAGCCAATGCATTCAGCTCCAGCCTAACTGTAACATATGATGATGAGATTACAAAAGTACAATTTCAATCTTAGCTACAAGAAAGGCAAACATCTTTATCTTGCTGTTACATTATCTAGATCACCCAACCACTGAACACAATGATAATCAAGGTTATCAATTGCTTGATGATTTGATTGAAGTCATAGAAGTAAGAAATTTTCTTTCACATATTTTGATGAGCTGAGAGAACACACAGCTACAGATTCAATTTTGCAAAGGCCCAACCACTTTATCAATCAAGGATGCCCATCAAAACTATCTAGTTTACCACAAGAACTGCAACCTTATTTTTCATACAGAGATGAGGATTTTGTCTGACAAACATGTCATAATGAAAGGTCCAAAAGTAATTGCTTCAAAATCCAGGAACAGAATCTACCAAAAGAAGGATGAGAGAGATAGTATTTTGGCTTTCTGTGTTACAAGACATTGAGAGAGCAGTATGTAATAGCACAAAGCCTCATCAACAGAAAAAAAAAACACTTCAGCTTAATCAGACTCCAGAGCTACCTTGGTCAACAGTAGCCACTGATATCTTCAAGTGGAAAGATCAACATTATTTGGTGTTAAGTCCAAACAGCAAAACGATGTAGGGGAAAATATCAACTGGTATGTAAAACACAATGTAGAATGATGTCCATATGGGAGGAGGATGTGATGCATGTGTCTGAACTCTATCGTGCTTATGTGCCCTTCTACAGATGTTTTGTGGACGACCTTTTCATGTTTTGGAAAGGGGAGTTGACAGATTTATACCAGTTTGTCCACATGTTAAACACAAGCACAAATTTCTTGAAATTCACATTCAAACAGTCGAATGTGAATACTGAATTTTTGGATGTTTTGCTAGTAAAGGATGCAACTAATAATACTGAGACTAGACTTTTTAGAAAGGAATGCTATCGATCCACTTACGTGCACTGCAATAGCATGCATCCGGGTCACGTGTTTCGTAATATTTTGGAAGGTCAGAACCTTAGGGTGAGTCGCCTACACAGTAATGATCAAAATTTTGAAAGAGGGTTGAATCAGATAGATGCTGATTTCAGATCTAGAGGCTATCATGAGGAGGAGATACATCATACACAAAACAAGGTCAGAATATGGAGGCACAATAGAGGCAAACCATATTTCTCACAACATAGAATGGAAACATCTGTAACTGACAGTGCTGATAATACATCCCCTTTTTTTAGCCTAGCGTTTTCAAGTGATGAAAGGAATATCAGGGAGATAATATATAGGCATTGGGCTATTTTGGCAACCAATGCAGATATTGCTGGGGTAGTGGGTGACAGGCCAAGATTTGGATATAAAAATAAGAAATCTTTATGCCAGAGACTATGTTTTTCTCAGAATATTCACAACATGAGCAATGAGTTAACAACTTCTTCATGTACTGCAATAATTGTTCATTTTGCAACTTTATAGATGAGTCTAGGACTTTCACACATCCCACTTACAATAAAATATTCACACATTTTCCTGAAGCTGATTGTAACACTAAAAATCTTGTTTATCTAGCACAGTGCACAGCCTGTCCCAGTTTTTATGTTGGCAAGACGAATAGGTGTCTAAGGGAGAGGATACGTGACCATTTATATTGTGCACATAAAGGGATGAGCTACAGTGCAATAGCTAAACACATTAATACATCTGCTGAGGGACACAATATTAAGTTTTTAGTATTGGAAGTTTTGAATCAAGATGTTAGGATAGGGGATATAGTTAACAAGACATATCATGCCGAGATGAAATGGATTTTTCCCCTGGCATTAATGAACATGTTTCGATACAACCCGCACTGAGAGCAAGACCCCTAAAAAAGAGGCAGACTAAGAAGAGATAGGGTAGATGGGAATTTTTTAAACTAACATGTACTAGTTATGCAATTTTAATATGTACATTTTCTTATTTATTGTGTTTATGAAATAGATCAAATGTTCTTATGAATTATTAGGTAATAGGTGATTTGAGTATTTAATTTAATAGTCATTATAATATTTAGTTGTTTTTAGGAATATGAATGTAAGCAGATTTAATTGGTTTATTTAATTGGTATATTTAATGCAATTATGTTGCTTAGCAACTTTTAATGCTTTTTCAGTTGATTGGATGAAACTGTTACAAAGTGTTTAAAAGCTGGTTAGACTTTTTACTTGACAATAGGTCTGAAGAAGCTACATGCGAAAGCGCTTACCTGTTCCTTATTTTTACTATTTTATTAAGGTTTTCGAACCACCTTTACCGTGAACAACTGGTGTGTTTTTGACTTTTCTAAATTATTTGGTGTTAGTAGACTCTTACTCCAACTGGTTCGAGATTGATTTACCTCCCAACCTAGCATTCAGTACTGTCTTTACTAAGATGAAATATCATTTTGCTGTACATGGTAGGCTGCTCAAAGTTATTTCTGACAATGCAACACAGTTTGCAAGCCAACAGTTAAAATATTTGCAGAAGAATGGGACTTTACTCATTTCACAAGTAATCCAGAGTATGCCCACTCAAATGGTTTGGCAGAACGTGCAGTTCAAAGTACAAAACAGTTACTTGACAAATCAATATGAGATAATACTGATATTTTCCTGAATCTCTTGAATCCCAGAAAGGTTCCTTGAGATAAACATCTTGGCTTACCTGCTCAGAGACTTCTGTAGAGACAAACCAGGACTACATTACCACTCAGTAATCAATTGCTGGTTTCATGTGTCAAGAACAACAGATCAGTGAAAGCCAGTCTGTTGAAGAAATGCCTATCCCAGAAATCCTACGATGATAAGACCAGTAAACCTCTCAATGCGATATGAGAGGGAGAAGTGGTAAGGATGCAAAACATCTATAGGTTATGATCGGATTGGTGTCATGAAGAATATTGGTCCCGAGCTGAGATTGTACTTCATAGAATCAGAAGGAGCAACTTTTAGGTGGAAATGGGCAACGCAGTGGTGCAGTGGTTAATGTTGTCACCTCACAGCAAGAGGTTCTCCGGTTTGAGTCTCAGCTAGGGTGCCTTCTGTGTGGAGTTTACATATTCTCCCTGCGTTTGTGTGGGTTTCCTCTGGGTACTCCGGTTTCCTCTCACACTCTAAAGACATGCATCTGGAGCATTTTTCCCCAGGCCTCCAATGAAAATAGGCTCTGACCTAGTCGGACTTTCCTGGTCAACAAATGTTAAATAAATAAAAAAATAAATAAATAAAATAAAATGGAAACATTTGAGACCGGTGTCTGAGCTTATACCATAGCAGATAGCCTGTGAGCGAGACTCTTTATCTCAGAGAGAGTTGTCCTGTGTTTCAATTCCAGAGGAAGTTCCAGAGGACATTCATGTTCTATGATGAATCCAGAAGTTCCTGATATGAGTTGTGCATTGCAGACTGTCACCATTGTTAAATCTAGTCCCAACTGTTATGTTATGAGATATGGCCAAATCTCTGAATCCTGTAGCAGATATCAAGCAACTCAGACATGAACATTGTGTTTTGTTTCTAATTTACGTAGTAATACATGCCTAGCTCTAACTTTATTTTGCATGAAGGGCAGTCTTTTTAAGATGGAGGATGTAGATCAGGATGTGTGTATATACCTTTAAGAAGCTATTCAAGGGCTTGCACTAGAGTATACATATTGAGCACGTTTGAGCCTGACTGCCATTTTGTAGTTAGCTGTTGAGACGTGAACATGTATGTGTGCAAGCTCTGTTTGTTAACTAGTTTGTTCATATTTAAAGATGCTGCTATCCATACTGATGTGTTTGTATATATTAAAGCATCTGAATAGAACCCCAAGTCTTTTTATTATTTGTAATAGAAATGAACAAGTGACGGTACCTTTGTGAAAGAAGTGGATAAACATGACACTCAGATGAGGACTGTATAAAATAGATTGCATAATATGGAAACCAGGAACATTTCTGGGCAGAATGACAAGCAGGTGAATGATCAAGAGTGTCAGAGGAGGGAAGACCAACAAAAGTGGTCATAGTATTGTTAGAAGATTGAGCAAAGATTGAAAGACATAAAAAGGTGATGAGATGTGTTGAGAACACAGTAACAGAAGCTGAAGATGTCAGGGAATGCAAGCGACTAAGTAGAGAAAATGGGTAAGCCTTACCGAAACAAGAAACTAAAGAGCAGCCTTGTAAGATTAGCCTAAAAAAGAAATCAAGGGGAAGTCTGGGTCTTTATCAGGAGATAAGGCTGAGACACAGGGTGAGTAAATAAAACAAATAAATACATAAGCAAACAAATACATAAGTAACAAAGGAATGCATGCTGATTAAATTATGAACATTTTATAGTTTAATGCAAACAGCATGAAAAAAAAATTGTTGAAAACATCACATTTTTAAACTGACATGAAAACAGATGGTTGTGGGATGTGCAATTCAAAATATTATTATGTAGTATGAAAAGAAAACAAGCAAAACCATTTGGGGATATAGAAGGAATATGGAAGGAAATTGATAATTTAAGACAAATAATTCACAAGAGGTTAGAGCTAATTTAAAATGGCTAGATTAAGCTATATTGCATACATGAAGATAGTGTACCAATAATAGGCTGTTTTGCATCAAAAATTATAATAGCACACCATGTATAAGTTGTATCCTAAATGAGACAAATGTTATTAAAGAATATTGAACTACTAGAGGCATAATAACATATGCACATTATAAGGCTTGAGGATTTCAGCAGTCATATCTTTGAGACAAAAATAAAAAAGAACCAGTACAGACAAAAGGCAGATGATGTTGATGTGATGTTGGTGTAGAATTAGGAAGGATATTTTTGAAGTGGGAAGATTGCAAATGTAGTAATGAACACAGTGATATTAAAGCTGTTTCGTAATCCATATATTGATCATTGCTTATTGATGTTTATTGATGCTCTTATTCTATATATGAGCAATCAAGGAGCGTATAATCTTTTCTGATCATAAAGAAAGAAAACGCACAGCATAAAGAAGGGATACTATATATTTGGTAAAGACATGGCTAAACTAAACTAAGGAAAAAAATATATTCATATTTTATGATAAATATATAGGAAAGGTATAGCATAACCATAGAGATGTATTGAAAATATGTCAGTCATGGGCAGGCAAATGGTGGACAAATTTAAAATGGAAGATTATAAAATAATATAAGTATACAAAATTAGGAGTGTTCTCTTTCTTTGAAATGGCAGAATATTTAAAGTGGATACGTAAATATCATAAGAATGAAGCCAAGAATAACATGAAGGAAGAAAAAGAATATCTGATTTAAAAGAAAGAAATTGCAAAATGGTAACAAAAGAGAAAGATTTATAAGACAAATGAGTTAACATGAAAGTTCACATTTTATTTCTGTTAAAGGGAAAAAGAAGAGTTATCTGATAGGCTATATATGATAATAAAAAAGGAGATTATAGGATAACAATATGTGAGAGCAGCTGTAGAAGGGAGACATTTTAGTATATTACAGAAAGAGGTAGAAATGTATGCGTGAAAATAATTGGGTGACTGAAAAAACACAAATTGTTAGAGAAAGATGCAAAGATTACAAAGTTTGCAAAGATATCGCAGAAAGTAAATATGGATGGTACAGTTTGGGAATATGGCATAAGATATTTGCACTATAAAAATATATAAATGATAATCCCCAGGATTCACTAACCTTCCGTATAAGACTAAGTTAGTCTTACACGGAAACTGCAGTCTAAGAGTAAGAAGTCAGCGCGCCATGCATATTCATGAGGGCGCGCTGCCTCAACTCTAAGGCTAACACAGAGCATGCACGAGTGCAGGGGGTGTGTCGGACTGCCAAGCAGTCCAAAAATCCATGCCCCTGCAAGTCTCTCAATTGGGAAATGTCAACTGACATGAGCGAGTCCGCTCAAATGTGTACATACCCAACACTACACTCCCCCACATTCTTAACCCCTGTGCAATTATAAAATGTAAAACTTTATTTTTTTTTTTTATTATTCCCGATATAGCTGCCCGTATTTGAGCGTATTTGTGCGGGTTTGCCCATTGCTTAGCTACAGTTAGCAGTTTAGACATCGAAGAGGATAATAAGAAACTTATATGCAAATTAAGCAAAATAGCAATAGCATAGTGGTAAAGCCTTCACACAAAGAAAAGGCATTCCCAGTTCGAGTCCCACCACTCCCCTTTCTATTTTCTCTTGGAAATCTGTATATAAAAATAATTCCTGGCATTTATCATTTAAATTTTAGTAAAAAGCATTGAAATGGCCTATGTAGTAGTGAACAAATTTTATATATATATATATATATATATATATATATATATATATATATATATATATATATATATATATATATAAGAAGGTGAAATGGTTATGCATACCTATGAATGCATAAGTAACGTATCTTAAGCAATGTGAAGCACTGCCAAGCAAAGTTTACCAGTATTAAGCACATTTAAGTATAATTGCTCATAGCTTAGCACTGTGTTAACTAGTGCAATAGATTTGCGTGGAGCTGCGCATTGCGCAAATTAGCGCAAACAGAACATGTTTGCACATAGCTGCGCAACACACAAACTAGCACAATGTCAGGCAACGTAGAGCACCGTAGAGCAACGTAGAGCAACGCCGGTTAAACACAGCCACACCTCCTAGCCGGTCTGGCCAGTAGTAAATTAAAAAGCAATGACAGGCCTCGAACCCGGGATACTGTGCACCATAATCACAGTATTGAACCACTAAGCCATGACAGCTTTGCATAAGCATGCACTTTCAGCACACACATACATATCAATGGAAGTTTACCCATTGCTAAGCAGGTGTGCCTTCAGCTGAGTTTTTTCAAAACTGATCAATCACAAATAAGTGAGGGAAATGATGCATATTTAAGCTCCATAGGTGGGAATACTTGCCATAACTGGTTGTAGCTCCCATCTGCAGGCAGCAATGGCTGGTGCTGGAGAGGGCTCTTATTTTAGAGCGCAATGTTGGGACATTGAGGAGTCAAAAGTAATGGTTTGGCTCCTTGTCCATAATCATGAGGATAGACTCCTGCGGGGCCAGTACCAGGACACCCAATACAAATTGGAAGCCTGGGACCGTCTAGCTCATGAACTCACTAGTTCTACAGGTGTCACTCGGATGGGTGAGCAGGTCAGACACCACCACGCAGACCTGAAGAGATGCAAGGTGGGTCAACTCGACCACTGGATCCAGCAGGCCCGTGAGATGGAAAATACCCCACTACTGAGTAAGTAGCCATGGAATTAAGTATGTAAGAATTGCTATCCGAGTCTATACTATGGATAGGTATGTCTCAATATCACTTAATTTACTTCACAGCTGCAGGTGTCCATGCTGCGAATCAGCAAGCCTATGCAGATAGGCTGCTAAGGCTGCACCACCAGACAGGTTAGTAATTATCCAGCTTGTACTGTTATGTAAAATAAATGAGAGAGCCTGAAAAAAGTGTTTTAACACAATAAATAAAGGTATAATAATTCTGTAATAATTATTCTGCATGTACTGTTATATAAAATAAATGAGTGAGCCTCTAGAAAAGTGTTATAAGTCTTTAATAAAGGTATAATTCCTGGAGTGTGTCTGTGTCATTTTCTTTGATATGTTGTTGTACTCTTGCATTATAGAAACAGTACTGTTGTATTAAGCGCTGTTAACACACAGTTGGGTAGGCCCATATAAAGTGGATGAAGGGAGAGCCAGTAGCTTTTAAGCATATTTACAGTCCTCAACTGTTGGTTCATGCCCATCATGTACAGGTTAATCCGGCACATGAGTATCTTTGTATTGTGTTCCCCAGAAATGTCATTGTGCTGGGAGAAATGTAGGGAGCTGTTAACATATAACTGATAATTTCACATAAACATATCTAGATAAGTATAGGAAAGTAGAGCTATCAGTGTACCATCTCAGCAGTAGTGTGCCTGACAAACTCACAAAATATGTAGCAGTAACATCTGCATCCCGGACAGTTTGTATGTCAGATACAGCCCATGTATGTAAAGATCTAGCAAAACCCATTTCCCAATGTAAGGACAATAGGGTAGTGTAATAATACATGTAGGGGATATATAACTGCAGTTAATAGGAATGTAGTGTAAACTAGAAGGATATATAAGTTGTTAATGGAGCTATCATTTTCCACCCTACTGTATGTGCATAAAAAATGCAATTCCACACCTCAATGGGTATGTCTAATCTCAAAACATTTGTTGGGACATATGTCCTATTGGTTTATAAATATCTGCATTTATTTTGATGCATGTGCCCTGTTCAAATACCACAATACTGGTGGCCTGTTGCCATCAATTAAACCTGCATGCTGTTGTAATGTCCACTGTTGTTCTATATATGCACGTGTCAAGCTTGCTGTTCAACTGTTGGAACTCTGGTGTGTTGGGTTAATGCGAATACTTCTGCATGCTGTTATAACTAACTGGGAATACTGTTGACTGTTACTAACCCATATTTTCATTAAATTCTCCTAAACATAGAACGTATGGGAAGGCCGGTCCCAGCGGACCCACCTGTCCCACCTCAGCTGGCGATGGCACCTGGCACCAGCAGGTTCGGTGCCCAGCCTAGGACCTCCACCTCCATTGGCCCTGTGCCACCTTCAGATGTAAGTGCTGCAGGGGATGGGGCTCACCCCCCCATGCAAGCATGGGCAGAGGAAGGCCACCTATCACCCTCCGAACGGTCCAGGCTGTGGTGCGTAGGGAGATTGAGCGTTCTGTTGCTGATCCTCTACGCCAGCTTGAGGCATGTGTGGCGTGACTCATGGGTGAGCCTGCCCTCCAATGCAGCCCCCAGCACAGCCACCCTCTGGGCTGTGAAGGTGCAGTGGTGACTGCCCATGGGTGGGGATCTCAGTTCCACTGTTGCCATGGGTGGGCTCATGGGCTTGCGATTTCCAAACATCCTTCCCCGTCAATGGTGTTCACCCACCACATGTGTCATATTCCACCCCTGTATGCATGTTGTTTGTCTTGTCTACCTCCCTAACCTACCTCCCCAAATATACCTACTTCCCCTACCCCACATTCCACTCTCAACTGAAAAAAAAAGGGCAATCTGCTCCCAAAAAGAAATTACGCCCCATACATAGCTGCCCATTTTGCATACATGTCCGCTGGACACATAAACTGATATTTAATTGGCAGTACAACATACTTTGTTGTCCTCATCCCTCTCTCAGGTGTGGAAGGTTTCATATTTCCCTCCAAATTTATTGCATAAGCACAGCTGTTGCTGTTAAAGAAATGGGCAGTTATGGACCTTGCCTATACCTGTCCTGCACATACCGAGCTGTTTTCCCTACTGTTTTTCCCTCTTTGTGCCCCTTTTTCACCACTTTCCTATCTCCCCATTTTCTTTTCTTTCAAAGAAATGAGCACGGGGGTTAGCGAGAGTAAGCACTATTAAGCAGTAGTTAGCGGGTTTGCGTGAGTGTGTGCTTGTGTGCGCTTAGCTAAGCATTGCTAAGCATCGTGCAAACCTGCACAAACCTGCTTACAACTGCTTAAAAGTGCCTTAGTCACTCTGTTTGTCAGGGCCCTTGCTCTGCTCAGCAGCAAAATAAAACACCTCTATCAGTCTCAAACCCCGGACCTTGGACACACTAGACTGCATGACGTATCACTAAGCCACGGTAGACATACAGCAAGTTGGTGCTGAAATAAATATATCATGCATCAGAATGAGTGAATGTAAAGGAAAAATAGAAATGCCATAACACAAAACCTGTTATGTGGAACTTTACCAGCAGTTGCTGTGGAATTGCATTACACGACTGTGCTAAGAGAACCAGCCATTCTAGCAGGAACTAATGTTACAGCAGCACTTTACAACCCACACACAGTATCATAGCAGGACAAACAGTGGCATATCTGATTAGGGCAGAGGACTTACATCCCAACTGTGACTACTTTTTAGGGATGTCCCTGATTTTGAAACATATGTTAGCTGTGTCCCTCTGAATCCCTCTGAAAAGTACTGACGTTAGGCAGAAAGGTGGGGTATTACACTTAATGAATAATGACAATAATAAGAGTTAGACACCACTTGTACTTCAGAAGACATGTAGTAATCCATATGCACTGGTTCTCTCGAAGTCTCCACTTACTGTCTTTATTATTTTGAAGGTGTACCTCACTTTTACCTACCTTTCCCTGACTCTGTTCAAATATGTACCTGAGTGTTTCAGAGGCCAGGCCAAGGCAGAGACACACAAGCATATCAGCTTTTCTGCTGTTACATACTGTGCAAATAGCTTTGGAAGGAGTTTGACACTCATGTTGCTAAAGTAGTTAGGAAAACCTTCTATATCGCCCACCTGATCATGAAGGGATTCACATCTAGATCAAGGGAGGTCATCGTCCCCCTGTACTCATCACTCATTAGACCTATGATTGAGTACAATGCCCCGTTCGGAATGTATCTGACCAGACACCTGATGCAGCTTGAAAGGCCCCAAAAGTTCCTCACCAAAAGGATAAAGGGTCTCAAAAATATGTCTTATGCTGCCCGACTGAAAGAACTCCAGCTCTATTCAGTCTCATACCGCTTGCTCAGAGGTGACCTGTGCCTGACATATAAGGCCATGTCAAACCCAGATTTGATAATATGCTTCACCTCAAAAAATCTAGATCCCTCAGAACCACAAGGGCGGAGACTTAAACCTTGACACGGTTATAAATAGAACGTGCTGGAGGGACAGATTCATCACCCAGAGACTCCTATGCTGTGGAACAAAATCCCGTACATGTGAGGCAGAGCACCTCGCTGGCCTTGTTCAAGAGGAATCTTGACCAATGGATGGGAGATCGCAGATATACCCCAGGGATTACTTCAGTGTCACTGCTTGACAGAGGCACAGAAAAATGATAGGCATAGTTTTTATTCAAACTAAAGGGGTGGCGAAAGCCACATAACTATGGGCTAGGCTTATAAATGCCCTTGGGCAGATAGCCTAGTATGAACCTATGAACCTATGAACCTATGAACAAGTATACCCTTATGTAGGAGTAAAACACTGAAATACCAAAGGATGTAGCCATGTACTGGTAGCAACTGACTGTAACAATGCCATTATACCAGTGCTGAAATGACCTGTGCATTGCACAGACAAAGAATAACAGGCTAACATCTGGCTGCCATCTGGATAGGTCCACAGTTGGGAGCTATGCAGACAGACTACTTGCCTTGATAAACTAACAGGTACACAGCAACCCTTTAAGTCCAGCAAGATAACATTCACACAATAATACATAATGCTCTCTGTACGTCTGCATCCCTACCCAAATGTACAATATACCTATGTGTTCAGGGTCTACCAAGGATGTAGGTAGGCATACTCAGTACTGGAATTGTCCAGTTTTCATGAGCAGCCTGTGCTAATGTCAACACTAAAAAAGCACAAACTGTTCAGAAGTGAGTACATTAATATTCACAGTATAGCAGTTCACAAACAGTTAGTGTGCCAAAAGAATACATCTCAATAACTACTTTTGTATGGCAGTTAATTGTATATGTAGAAAAGAAACTACATACTCCCATGTATCTTGTGTTAACATTTGCAGGGGTGAGTACAATTCTACACCAACAAGTGTTCATAGGTTAGTACTAAGCTAACTGCCCATGTGAGCCATTTTAAGCCTAGCCAATTATCCCTTGTGAGACTCAAACTCTGCACCTTGTGTTTGTAAGGCAAACACCTTAACCATTAGGCCACCCTCCCAACCCCAAGTGTGTACTGGAAGTGGCAACATTCAGGTCTGAGTACAACATTTAAATCATTGGTTACACCCCTAGCTTCAGATATAAGAACTCTACCAACCTTCTTAAACAATGGTGTCCACAGCAAGCAAGTATGAGCCCCACTTTGGAAAGTTGAAAGGGCTACGCCTACCTGACTTAGCAATTTATAGCATTGGGTTGTTATGACAGTGAGTATTGCAATTACCACACAGCAGGCTGCATGCAATTACCAAATGGTGGCCACCAATTGGTGCAGGCTGTACTTGCTGCCCACACACGCAATCACTCCATTGCAGGCACTGAGAGAGAGAGAAAGAGACACAGAGAGAGAGACATTAACAGCAAAAGCAAACTCAAAAGCAAAAGGAACACAGAAATTAATAATACCAACACATACAAAGGAAAGGTATGTAACAGATATGTATTTAATGGCATGTAGTAGATGTTTTTGAAGAGTACTCTACATACTTTGAAACATCCATATGTGGCAGCAGTACGTATCTATGCACAGATGTCCAGCATAACTACTGCCATGGACAAATCATTGTGTAGCTGTGTGCAGGGGGGCATAACTGTGAGGTATGTAGCTCAGCATTAAATGTCAAACATCTGATCCATGTTATCTGTGTTCTGTACAATAGTGTGGACAATTTCTGTTTGGGGTAGTAGCGCAAACAGCTATATAAACATGGATGTGACAGAGTAACACATGCATGATAGTCATATTAACGTGTAGCTTAGCATTGACAACTGCTATACCAGGATAGTATGTTAATCTAGCATTTGTAGCTATATACACACCCTCTAATATTACTGTGTGCTCACATGTGACACCTGTTCATGTTGCAGCAAGGCCCAACAGGTCAGCCGTGAGGTCCAGGGACTTACAACAGTGTGGACCATGTGTGTGTATGGCACACACATACGGAGATATATATATGTGTCAGATATATTAACATCTGTACATGTGCATAGAGCAGGGGACATACTGCAACTGTATGTGAAGGGTGGACATATATATGTTGGTGAAGGTTGTTATGTGCATATTTGTATGTAGGTTGTAGTGTGTGGCAAACAAAATAGCATACAGTGCTGGTATATGACATGCGGTGGTTAAACACTGTGGGTGTTATTTGTTAAGTTTGCAATGTTGCAGCCAGTGAGGCCTGCTAAAGCTATATGGACTGAGAACACCTTCTATGCATTTCTCACAAGACTGCTCGATATCATTACATTACAGTATACCTCACATCCTTTGCATAATTGATATTCCCACCATGAAAGGTGGACTGTATATGTGCCTATATATATATGTATATGTACACCAATGGATGTGTATATGTATGTATATATGTATATATATATATATATATATATATATATATATATATATATATATATATATATATATATATATATATATATATATATATATATAGATAGAGAGAGAGACAGAGTCATATGTAGTGAGACAGATGCCTGGTGTCAAACCCATGCTGTAAAGCTATAAGCCAACTAAAGCATAGTCATCAACTTTTACAAAACAGAGTATCCCCACAGTACCTCATAGGTAGTAGCCCACAACATGTTGAACAGGTACCAATGTGTACATACAGCCAAGTGTTACATCATCTCTCCTTTGGTAATCACATTTCCAAAGGTATTTTGAAATCCCTCGGTGGATCACATAAGCAATAAGGGGTCTGCATGCATATCCACAAAGTTTGTTGTGCACCTATAATGAATACCCATTGTTGACAGACTTTGCTGTGTTTGAACAGGTCTGAAATATACCTCAGGCATAAACCCTCACTCACACTATTCAATAGAAACCGTAATGAGTGTGTGTGACACGGATGACCTAGGCCAGGGATCACTGCAGTGGCTGGGCTTGTCACAAGCATACACATGTGACCTAAGGTCTGGAAAGCAGCAAAGATAACAGATGTGTTCATGGAGGAAGCAGGGTTCCCACCTATGAAATAATTGAGGTCACATGTACGTATATGTATTTGCCACACAACTACCTGGCATGTCATGTGCAATGCACATGCTGTTGTCATAGTGATATGTCATACAGTAGTGAAAGCAAAACCCACAACACATTGTCCAACAGTGTCACACACATAGAGCACAAACACACACACACACACACACACACACACACACACACACACACACACACACACACACACACACAACACGTGCAGGATTCAAACCCCTACCTAACTACTTCATGATACTAGAGCAGTACACATTACCACAACGTGCTATACACATTACGAGGAGTTCTCTTTTCCACAGGTATATTTGTAGGATGGTGACATCATCAGACTAGACAAAGTGGGTTACATTAGGTGACATTAGGTGGGCTACATAGAAGGAATTTCTAAACACTTTGGCAATGTGATCATCAAAGGAGAGTTTTCTATCTACCTGGGTCCCCAGGGCCATAATTACATTCTCCATGCATACTGGATTACCGCCTATGTGGTCATTTGTGTGCACTTTGTTTTAGCCAAAGGGGATGATTTTGCATTCTTTGGCATTCTGCTTGAGGGCATTGTTTTGACACCAGGTATCTTAGGTTCATAGGTTCATAGGTTTATACTAGGCTATCTGCCCTAAGGCATTTATAAGCCTAGCCCAAATTATTGTGGCTTACGCCACCCCTTATATGAAAAAATACTGTGCCCATTAGTTTGTTGTGCCTCTGTCCAGCAGTGACACAGAGTTGATTCCTGGGGTAAACCTACGATCTCCCATCCACAGGTCTAGATTTCTCTTGAACAGAGTCAGCGAGGTGCTCTGTCTCTGTAAGACCCTTCTGGAGGATGTCTGTGTCAGCCGTAGAGTCGATTATGGACCACAGTTATCAGTCATCTGCAAACTTGTTCAGCCATACTCCTCCCATGCTTGCCTGTACCTCTGAGCAGTATCTACTGAACAGGTGAGGTCCCAGGACCAAGACTTGTGGGCTGCCATTTGTGACTGGTTTAGAGTCGGACATGGCACCCGCAACTCTGAACATGTGTGTTTGATCTGTGAGCCAGTTGGCCACCCATCCTGTGACATAGCTGTTAATGTTCAAGCTGGTAAGCTTGTCCATGATGCCAGCGTGGGGAATGGTGTCGAAAGGCCTTTGTGAGGTCCAGGTGGGCTGTGTGGACTACTTTCACCTCCATCTATGCCCTTGATAACTGTTTCAAAGAAGTCAACTAGATTTAGGAGGCAGGATCTGCTTTAACAAAGCCAAGTTGAGTAGAGTCCAGTGTCTGGAGGTTCCCAATGTCTCTGTTTATGGGTTCCATGATAATTTCCTCCATAGCTTTGCAGACCAGGCTGAGAAGGCCTATAGGGCAATAGTTTCCAGGTTCTGTTGTGGCACCCCCTTTGTGGAGCTGGATTAGTGTTGCTGTATGACATTCTTTGGGTACATAGCCTGTGGTAAGGTTGAGTCTGGACAGTGAATGTAGGTGAGGGTGTAGTTCCTTTTGGGGCTGGTGTAATACGCAGCCTGGGACACCATCCAGTCCCATTGATGCTGTGTTCTTAGCTTTGGAGAGGGCTATTTTACCTGCATGTCCATAAAGTCTGGGGATCTGTATTCTTCTGGGATGGACACAGGCCCTTTTGGGGGTGATGGGGGGGTTTGCACTAAACTTGTCCACCAGGATGTGGGCAATGTCAGTTGGTTCAGTGTATTTTTTGCCATTTTGCAGTAGCTGACAGCATATTTGAGAGTTGCCACCTAAATGTTTGGTATAGCTAATGAAGGCTTTGTGGTTGTTATTCTTACATTCCTTGGCAATTTGTCTTTAGAAACTGGCCCTAGATTATTTTATGAGTGATCATTGTTTCTTCCTAATAATGATCAGTGATGCCTTTCCTTTTGTGAAGTTTGCTGTATCATGTGTTCGTTTCCTCCTTCTGTTGTATAGCTTATTTATGGGCAACGACTACCAGATTGATTTCTTATTTTTGGAGGAGTGCGTCTTGGTTTTATTTGAGATGTCTCGATCCATGCATCCCTGTAGATGCTCATAGAATGCACTTGTAAATGATTTGGCAGATTGTATAGCATTATCCTATAGCAAGGGGGCTTTGGAACTTTCCACTTTGGTCTTGAGAAGTGTGCAGTTTGCTTTTGAAAACGTCTTCACAGTGGTTTCCTTGACTGGGGGGGGGGGGGGCAGGATGTGGATGTCCAGTGTGATTACTTTATGATCTGATATTACCAGCGAGGGGTTTATCTCTGTTGTGGAACACTGGTACCCCATGCTGGTGATGATCAGGTCCAGTATGTTGCCACCTCCAGTGGGCGTGGTGACCAGCTGTTCCAGGGCATTTGAGTTTTTAAACTCTAGGAAACACTGGGCAAAGGATGTTGTACATGAGTAATTCTCCCACCCAATGTTTCGGTAGTTGTAATCTCCTCATATAATGGTGATTGGTACGACATTTATATTTTCCACTGTTCTCAGGAATACTGAGTGAGGTTCCTGAGACAAGGTAGGTGATCTTTAGCAGGCTACAATCTGATAAGCAGTTTGTCCAATGTTAGTTGCACTTGCATTGTCTCCAAGGCCTCATGCTGTATCACTAACCTGAAGGTGTGGGTATCCATAAGGTAAATGGATACACCCCTTCCTTTTGTATTTCACTCTGGGTTTTGGGGCCAAAGATCAGAGGGATTGTGAGTGTTTTATGTGGAGCATGTCCAACAGCTCTGTGTTTGACATAGCTTTGTATGTTAGGCAGAGATCACCTCTGAGTAGGCGATATGCGAGAGAGTACAGCTGGAGCATTTTGAGACGGTCTGTGTATGGCATGTATTTCAGGCCACTAATGCTCTTTGTGAGGTATTTCTGCAGGCTTTCCAGTTGTTGTAGATGTCTTGTGAGGTACATAGCAAAAGGGGCGTTGTACTCTATTATGGATCTAGTGAGTGATGAGTAGAGGGGAACAATGTCCTCTTCTATTCTGCATGAGACATCTTTTGTGATGAGGTGTGTCACGTAGAAGGATTTCCTGACTACTGTGGGGATGTGATTATCACAGGTGTGTCCACTGTCCACCTGTGACCCAAGGTCTCTTATCACACTTTCAGTGTTATGTATACTACCGTCTATGTTGTAGTTCATGGATACAGAGTTTTTACAAAAGGGGATGACAATGCACTTTTTGGCTTTGAGCTTGAGGCCATGGCTTTGACACCAGGCATCTGTCTCAGTGAGGCCCTTTTGTAGGATGTCCACATCTTTAGTATTTACAATTATGGCTCCTAGTTTGCAGTCATCTGGATAATTCATTAGCCACAGACCTTCCATGTTAAAGTTTACTTCAGGGAAGTAGATACCAAACAGGACAGGACCCAGGAGTGAACCCTGTGGTACTGCACTTGTCACTGGTCCAAAGTCATACTTAGAGTCTGCCACTTTCACAGTGTGTGTTCTGTTAGTGAGCCAGTTGGCAACCCATCTTGTGACATAGCAATTTATACCTAGATTAGTGGGTTTATCTATAATTCCAGAGTGGGGGATGGTGTTGAAAGCCGTGGCACGATCTATATACGCTGTGTGAACCACCTTACCCTTGTCTACGGTTCTGGTGACTGCTTCAATGATGCATTTTACAAACCCAACATGGTTGTGGTCCAGAGTTTGGAGATTACCAATGTCTTTTTTTATAAGTTGTATGATGATAAATTCCATGGCCTTGCAGAGCAGGCTCATCAGGCTAATGGGGCACTAGTTCCTGGGGTCTGTGGTGTCTCCACCCTTATGTAGTGGGATAACCGTCACTGTGCGCCATGCAGCAGGCACAAAGTCTGAGGTGAGGCTATGACTGAACATGGTACGTCGGTGTGGTGCCTGTTCATTCTGTAGTTTGTGTAGAACACAGCCTGGGAAGTTATCTGGTCCCATGAATGCTGTGTTCCTGGCTTTGGAGAGTGCTTTTTACTTGTGCAGCCATGATGGCAGCAACTTTGCAGTCTTCCATTATAGAGATGTGCTCTTTCATGGGTGAGAGTGGGGTAAAGTTAGCACTGATCCTATCTGCCAGGATGTTGGCAATATCACTTGGGTCTGTATATTTAGTGCCATTGTGCTGTAACTCAGAGCAGATCTGAGTGTTACCATTGAGATTCTTGACATAGCTAGAGAATGCTTTGTGGTTGTCTTTAGAATCTGTGTCGATTTTGTTTTCATAACTAGCCTTGGTGGGTTTTATCAGGGATCACAGCTTCTTACTGATGTTGACCATGGAGCTCCTCCACTCATGGGATTTTACCCTCTTTTGCAACATTTTATTCCTTCTGTTGTGCAGTTTGTTTATGGCAAGGAAACACCAGATTGGCTTCCTTTTCTTGGAGGATAGCATCTTGGTTCTGTTTGGGATAGCACAATGCATGCAGTCATGTAAGTGCTTATAAAGTGCAATTGGGAAGGATTCAGTAGTCGTAACTGTATTGTCCATCTGCATGGGTGTCTTGCAGTTCAGCACTTCTGTCTTAAGAAGCATGAAGTTGGTATGGAGACATTTTTTAACATGGTTTCCTTAATGTGGGGTGTGGGTCCAGAATGTGGATATGTAAAGTAATTAGCTTATGGTCAGATGGGACCAATGAAACACTGACTTCAGGTGTGGAACACCAGTCAAGCAGGACAAACCAAACCCCGTAACCAACACAAATAACCACGAAGTGAGCTAAATGCTACTCATTGCCAGAAGTCTCAGCCTCCAGATGCACACACTTGAGGCACTTCTCATTATGGAGAATATTGATATCTGTGCAGTAACAGAAACCTAGTTCAAGGCTCCAGACAACACACCAGCACTACCAGGATACTACTCATTCCATACCTTCCAGCATCAGGACCTGAATCATAGCACATAGGGTGAGGATTTATCCATATTCATCAAGGATACCTACACCTCTCTTTACATGCTCTCTACAGGATATGTACCAATAGAATATTGTACAGCAACGTTCTTCACACTCCACAGGGGTGGGGCCACAAAAAGACCTTGGCATTCATCCTCTATGAGCCTGACAAGTGTGTTCTGCAAGGCAATGGAGCCAATCATAACGGAAGTCAACAATACAGAGATTGGGAACCTTCATACAGTTGAGCACACCCTGTTTGACTTCGTCAAATGCAGAACATGCCTCCTGAACTGGGATGTTTTCTTTGACAGTTACCCAAGCTACAGATGATTGAAATGAGATCAACACAGCCTACCTATACCTCGCTAAGGCCTTTGACACCATTCCCCAGTCAGGTATCATAGATGAACTCACCAACCTGGCCATGAATCCATACATCACAAGATGGATTGCAAACTGGCTCACGGATAGATCCCACACATTATGAGTTGCTGGCTACATGTCAGACTCTACACTGGTAACAACTGGTGTCCCCCAGGGTTCAGTCCTGGGGTCCCTCCTGTTTGGTATAGACTTCTTACATGTACATGCCAACACAGAAGGGTTGTGGTTGACTGTATTTGCTGGGAACTGTAAAGTGTTTGCCATAATAGATTCTCTGTAAGACAGACATATTCTCCAGAAGGGTCTCTATGAGACAGATGTGTGGTGTCAGAATCATGGCCTCAAGCTCAGTGAAGGAATGCATAGTGATCTTCTTTGTTGAAAACAAAATACCCACAAACTACCACATAGTTGTCACCCCCTTAAAAATGACAAGGTGATAAGGGATCTGGGGACACAGTAGATAGTCATCTTTCCTTTGACAAACATGTTGTCAAAGTGATTGGGAGATCCTATGTGGCCCACTTAATCAACAAAGGGTTTGCATCAGTATCCAAAGAGGTAGTGTTGGCACTCTACTCTTACGTCATCAGAACCATCAATGAGTACAGTGCACCATTTTGGATGTACTCGACTTAGCATATCCAGCAGCTGAAGAGATCACATAGGTAACTCACCAAGAGGATTACTGGCCTCAAACAGTTGTGTTATGCAACACAACTGGTAAAACTAAATATGTTCTTCGTTGTGTACCACATACTCAGAGGCACACATTGTCTAACATACAGATCCATGTCGAACACATAACTGTTGAACATGCTCCATCTACAGATAACAACATTGAGTCACCCTACACATTTCAGGGATATGAACCTCATCACAATGATGAATACAACATGCTGGAGGGATAGAGTACCATCCCAGACACTTGCCTTACTGTGGAACAGAGTCCCAATGTACATCAGGCAAAACCCCTTGCTGACACTCTTCAATTGGAACCTTGATGAGTGGATGGGAAACCGATAATTCATTCCAGGCATCACATCAGCAGCCACACTAGAAACAAAATACCCACAAACTACCACATAGTTGTCACCCCCTTAAAAATGACAAGGTGATTAGTTACCTATGTGATCTCTTCTGATGAGTTACCTATGTGATCTCTTCAGCTGCTGGATATGCTATGTTAGGCAATGTGTGCCTCTGAATATTAGAACTAGGCCTTGGGAGACTACACAATGGTGTGGTGAAAGCTGCACAACTTGCGTAGGCTGATATATGCCTTCGTGGAGATAGTCTACTACATAACTATGAACCTATGTGACAGGTACAAGTCTACAGATAGTAGATGTGTACTTCATTGTACAGTCATGTTGTACAGCAGGCACATAAACCATGTAACATACACTGTAATCCTTACAGATACTGGTGGCTGTTATGTACAGTGGGAGGACTGTGCACCTCATATCTTTCATGCCATTAGGATGTGTGCTGGGTGGGACAGTCCTGGATGGCTCCCTGTCATGGTCACCCTCTTATACAGATCTCTGCCCATCCATCTTTGGCTTATTATACTGTGTTCCCCCTATATATATATATATATATATATATATATATATATATATATATATATATATATATATATAGAGGTACATAGGTAGGTAATAGGCTATCTGCCTGAAGGCATATATTAGTATGGCCAGATTGTGCAGCTATCACCACCCATGGAGTTAGTTCCCTAGGCCTCTGTGTGGTAGAGCTGATGATGTGATCCATGGTGTGACAGTTCAGTTTCACATACACTCATCAAGGCTCCTCTGGAAGAGTGTCAGTGAGGGACTTGGCTTAGTGTCAGTTGGGAGCCTGTTCCAAAGCAAGGGAAGTCTGTGAGTTAGTAATGTATCCCTCCAACATGTTCTATTTCATGTTGTGATGATGATATCCCTAGAGCATGTGGTACAGTGAGCTTGGGTTTACTTCAGATAGCGCATGTACACCAGTTCTGCATTGGACATGGACCTGTCTGTTGGGCAGAGATCTCCTGAGTAGACAGTATGCAACAGAGTACAGATTGAGTTAAATTCAGTCTTGTTGCATGGGGCAACTGTTTGAGGCCAGTAATCCTCTTGTTGAGGTACTTCTGTGGTCTTTCCAGCTACTGAAGGTGCCTAGTCAGATTCATCGCACCTGTGTTGTTGTACTCTCTGACGGGTCTGATGACTGATGAGTACAGGGAACCTCTTTTGACCTACATGCAAAGACTTTGCCAGTTTGTGGGAACACATAGCATGATTTTCTAACCACTTTGTGAATGTATTTCTGGAAGTAGAGATGACTATCCACATGTGTCCATGTATCCTTTATTATCAACTCCATATTTAGGGTGTTGGCACCTCTGTGGTATTTGTATGACTGTAGCTCGAGGCCATAATTTTGACACCACTTCTATCTGACTGAGACCCTTTTTAAGGGTGTCCCTGTTGTCCCAAACATCGATTATGACAACTTTTTTGCAGTCATCCACAAACTTTGCTAAACATAGACCTCGTGTGTTTGACTGTATTTCTGAAAAGTATACACCAGACAGGAGGAGTCTCAGGACTGAGCCATGGGGGACAGCAGTTGTTACCAGCTTGAACAGGAGACCACAATTCTTACCTTGTGGGATCTATCTGTGCCCCATTTGGCAATCCATCAGATGACATACATATTTATGCACAGATTGTTTATTTTGTGGATACAACATGTGTCTGGGATGTTGGAAATGGTATTTTCAAGTTCTATGTGGGACGTGTGTAGTTCATTTCATTAATGTATGTTCTGGGTGACTACCTTGAAAACAGTCTAGCAGGTTTGGGAACCATGATCTGCCCCTGACCAAGCCAAAATGGGTAGGGTTGGGTGTTTGCAGGCTCCCAATAGCTCTGTTTATGAATTCCATCATGATAGACTCCATGGCCTTGCAGATCAGGCTTAATAGGCTTCTAAGACAATAGTTCCTAAGGTCTGTTGTGCACCAACACTTGTGGAGTGTGACAAATGTTTCTGTAACCCATTCAACAGTTTCATATCCTGTACAGAGCGTGAGTCTCAACAGACTGTTCAGGTGCAGGGTATATTTGTTTTGGAGTTCACAAATGACACAGCTAGGGAAACCATGTCATCCTATAGAGGCCATGTTTTTAGGTTTGGAAAGAGTTGTTTAACCGTTGTATATGCGATTTCTGGGTTTTCACAATCTCCAGGTATGATAATGGCCCCTTTTGTCAGTGAGAGGGGGGGTAAATATGTATGAACCTGTCTGACAAGATGTTGGCAATGTCAGTCATTTACAGTTTGCACTGACTCAGAACATATATGAGTTTACATTGATATTTATGACATAGCGAAAGAAAGCTTCATGGTTCTCTATGGACTATTTGACATATAATTTGGCCAGAACATGGATTGGATAATGTTAGGAGTGCTCATTGTTTATTGATGATACTGATCGGAGATTTATTGATCTTCTTTGAATTTTCACTTTCTTTGAACAACGTAAGTACTTGTAGTACATAGTTTGATTATGACAGGAGTCCAATATATTATATGTGTCTGTTTTCATATAACTGTGTGCGCAAGGCAGGATTGGTGAATAGTGACAAGTTTCTGGGGTAAGAACTGCAACTGCCAGATATGTGTGGCCCACTGCTGTACTCAGACATGGCCTAAGTGTGTGAGCATGCACAGTATGACCTTTCAGTATGTTGTTGACTGACATTTGCTTCGTTTATTTAAGTGTGTGAGCGTGCCCAGTATGAAATTTCAGTATGTTGCTGACTGAAATTTGCTAAATTTGTTTAAGTGTGTGAGCATGCCCAGTATGGACATATATACTATATGTGTGTGAAAATTATAGTTGTTTTTTAATTCAGGGCTCACCTTTGTGTTGTACATCGACAGGAAGCATGCTGTGCCTGCATGGCTTCCATGAGTTACTTTGCATAGACTTATCAACATTTCTACATACAGGGGGACAGCTATTATTTGTACATTTCTACCCGGGGGGCACACCTGATTGTTACTGTGGGTGTACATAGGATGAGGGGTTCACCTGACACTTATACACATTTGCTAGGCCTGCACTGTTATGTCAGGTACTCCATTTCAGTCTGTACTGTTGCCTATCATACTGGCTTGAGGTATACTACTGTACTACAGATCTTAGCTTCCAATTTCACGTATATTAGTTTGTGACTTCATAGCCTATCCAACCCACATCACACTGCCTGGCCTGCTGTTACCTGTCTGCATAGGCCTGGGGGGAAGTTCAGAGGGCATGATACAGCATTTGTTTGTGTTTGCGTTAGTCTACAATTCTCCTGCTGTGTCTGTGCCAGTGAAATGCTGTCATGGCTTAGTGGTTCAGTACTGTGACTATAGTACTCAGTATCCTGAGTTCGAGCCCTGTCACTGCTTTTTATTTTCTGCTAGACAGACCTGACTGGTTAAGGAACAGTAAAGCAGGTGTGAGCATGTTTACCCGACTTTGCTTGACTTTGCCTGACTTTGCCCAACATTGCCCAACATTGCCCGACATTGCACGATGTTGCGCTAGTTTGCGCGGTGCGCAGCTCCACACAATTGTACTTAAATATGCTAAATAGTGGTAAAATGTGCTTAGTACTGCTTTATATTGCTTAAAACAGGGCAATCATGCCTCAGGTCATGCTGAAGGGCTGCCTATGTCAGATCCACATAGTACACTCTCTATACATGTTTGAAAACAGGTAGTGTCAAGTTAGGCATCTCTTTTATTGTATGGCGAGTCAGAGAGAGGTGTCATTTCCAGGGTTCCTACTGAGTCAGTGTATGTGCTATGCGTTGCCTCTTTGCCAATGCCAAGGCATACTGGGCACGCCTCCTTCTGCCTACTGGGGCAGGCTCAGGTTGTTCCTCCTCCGAGTCATGCTGTGCCTGTGCAGGCCTTGGCAATGGTGGGGGCCTATTTCGCCTTGCCCCATGCTGTTCCTGCTGCAGCTGTTTTTGCAGGATCATATTGTGTAGCATGGCACATACCATGACAATTTGGGTACATGTAGTTGGTGAGTACTGCAAGGCTCCACCAGATGTGTCCAGGCACCGGAACCATGACTTGAGCATCCCAAACACATGCTCGATTATGTTTCTTGTTTGTGCGTGTGCTTCATTATGGAATTCTTGTTCGGGTGTGTGTGCATTTCTGATGGGTATCATCAACCATGGCTCCAGTGCGTATCCAGCATCCCCCACTAGATGACCGTCAGGGATGTCCCCATTGGCAAATCTCTGGTACAACTGCGTCAGATACCAGATGTGGGAATTGTGATAGCTTCCGAGGCAGCCAGCACACACATTCATTATTATGCCCTGGGCATCGCACATGACCTGGCAGTCGATGGAGGGGAAGCCCTTGCGGTTGTTGTAGACCTTATCTCGCTCACTGGGTGGTGCTTTGATGTGTATGTGCGTGCAGTCTATTGCACCCACTACCTCAGGGTATTCTGCTATTTGGTGGAAAAGATGTATATTGCTGGCCAATGCCTCAGGAATTGGGGAAATATACATGCTGACCGACATGTGCTGACATGGCATCCAGGAACTTGTGCAGTACCCTGGATGCTGATGCCTGTGAAACCCCCATCATATCACCAGTTGGTCTCTGGAAGGTACCTGTAGCTAGTATTCGTTGGCCAACACATACCTTGGTATCCACTGGGATGGGTTCCTCTCTGTTGGTTCTGTGTGTGAGGTGTGGCTGGCACAGCTCAACAATTTGCTTCAGGAGGTCTCTGTCCACTCTACAGCGCTCCACTATCTTCAGCTCATGTAGCCCCTGGTAGGTTACCCTGGGTCTGTACATTCTTCTCCGTCTCCTCACTGTGGGTTGCTCAGCAGCATTCGCAATATCACCACCCTCAGAATCTTGCACATGTTGGCTTATGATAGCAATAGCAGCACCTAACATTTTGTCTGACTTAAGCTTTTTAAGTTTTCACTCTTTGTATACTGCAGTGTTGCAAATTTCTTGAGAAAAAAACATGGGGCAATGGTGTTTGCAGAGTTTAACGTGCTGGGCTGGGCTGGGCTAGTCTACTGCCTGTGTAATTGGCTGATTGTGATATATTTCACCTGACAGCTCTGCTAGTTCTCCTTGGTTAACTTCCTACTACTTCCTTTCCTTCCTTTTCCCTTTCTATTTCCACAAGGGGCAGTGCTGTTCAAACAAGCGCAAACACGTGCACACAGGCTTACACAGGCTTACACAAGGCTTAGACGGGTGCACATGCACGCACACAGGCTTACACAGTCTTAGAGGCGCGCACACGCGCGCACACAGTGCACGTACGTTTGCAAGAAATTTCAGATATATCCACGGTGTACACCTTCGGTTTCTGGGTTTCAGCTAGGACAACTGTAGACACGCCTTTTGCAATCCTGAGCAACTCATGTCAAACACAAGCCACTCTGCTCCAATAAGCTTACAGTCTTTCAGACATACCCCCTCATGATGTCACCTATCTTCTACTCTACTACTCCCCTACTCCTACACTTACACTTTAGGGACATGGCTCACATGCCAGGGAAAATTGGGATTCACTATCCTTATCCGCATTTGCATAGGATTGCCTACTAATGCTTGGTTACATCTCTCAAACTGAGCTTCCCCCCTTAACAACCACTACTCAGTAGCCATGTTGTCTTCAGCCTGCCATTCACCTGCATGGAAGAATAAGCTTTTTATTAAAAATGCCTATTTTGGGCTATTTTTTAATTATTTTCTGTTTTTTTAAGCACCACATGTTTGCATGGCACTGTGTTATGCTTAAACATCGGAGATCGGGGAAAAAATAACATTTATTTTTATTAATTTTCAACCTATAAATATGCCAATGGCCTTATATTTGGCCATTGGCATGCTTCTTCAACTGGATCCATCCTTTATTTGGAGCTGTCATAGCTCAGTTTAGCTATTTGCAGAACGGTACTCTGTTACCAACGGATACTCCTGATGTCACTTTATATTCTCCCTGCAATTGTCTAATCAATAAAAAGGGATTGCTTCCATGGATATGAACTTTCCCACTATCTCCGGTACAAGCTTGGTGATTATAGGAATCCTTAGGAATTTTTGAAATTGCCTTACGTTTGCTCTTAAGTTAATTCTAAAACTAATATGGTATGTGAGAGATGTGTTTGCACAATGTCACTGGAGGCAAAGTTCTCACATAAAAGTACTCCTAATTTCAATCATGTTGTCAATAATACACATGCTGCACCTATCGCACACAGTTCAAAGCAGATACATAGACACAGATACACTGAGAGACTTTAATGTAACCTTGCTAAACGCCAAAGACCTTCTAGATGAAGTACACATAACAAGTACCCTCACCACCCCTGAATGGACTCTTTCAAAACAACACTCACATCAGCACATACAGCAACAAGACTATAAGGGAAGTCAGCATACAATCCAGCATTCTGGTTATTATCAACTTCATTGTGAGACACAGTGATGTCCAATTCACCAGGTCGAGTAAGGAAAAAGTTACAGTTAATTGTTTATCAGGGGTCAGGATCCATCACAATATGCATCACTCAGGTAATTGGACCACAAGTACCAGTATGACTCAGTCATAGTCCATGTGAGTGCAAATGACCTGACACATACTCCCTAGATAATATGAAGAGTGACAACTCCCTAGATAATATGAAGAGTGACATCATGCAGCTCTTGGAATATGCATCCCTGGCTGGTACGAGCCTAACATTGAACTTGAATTCCACAAAGATGATGCCACAATATGAACAGAAGATGACTGCCTTTAATAATCCCCATAGTTTCTGGTGTCATTGTAAGGGGCTACAATATTTGTCAGCATGGAATGAAATAGTCAACAGACCACACCTCTTTTCCAGGGATAGTCTGCATCTCTTCCTTTTAGGCTCTTGAATATTAGCTAAAACATTGTCCTCCCCCATAGTGCTCTTTTTAAGCAATGACAAACTCAAACTACTTCTGACATAGCAATTCAAAACCAAGAAAATCTAAAGGTGTTACTGCTCAGTGCTAGGAGTCGGCACAAAAAATTCCACTCCCTAGAAGCTCTCTTCACCCTAGAGAATGCTGAGGTCTGTAGTGTCACTGAAATATGGTTTAATGCCATAGACAGTACACCAACAGTGTAAGGTTATAAGGCTTCCACACATTAAGACCAGCTAGTACTTAGACAGGGACTAAAGGTGAAGTTGTTTCAAGTTACATTAAAAATAAATATACCTCAAGGCTGGTCAAACAGGACAATGCACTTGAACTTCTCTATGTTCAAATCACCATAGGCAAAATCCAATTCCACTTCCTTAAGAGCTCTAGGTCCTCCTGCATGACACAGAAATCACACACCATGTATTTAAACTTATTGGAAACACTCAACATCCAAACCAATACTATATTCATGGGTGACATTAATTACCAAGTAATAAGTGGGAAGCATACATGACACCAAATGTACAGGCAAAGAGATTCCTGGATTTTGTAAACGCAAACTTCCTGGACCATACTGTCAATATACCAACCAGAGGTGCAACCATACTGTATCTGATCTTTAATAATATGGTAAAATGCTATACACCACCTAGTGTAATATCTTTTCCAGTATGATCAGACCTCAAAATGGTCTCCTTGAAGTAAAAATAAAACCTGGAACCTGAGTTAACCAGAGAATATTCAGGAACTGCTCTAAGGCAAACTTCCAACTATTAAATGATAATCTGTCAAAATGTCATGCCCTCATAAACCCTGAGAACACTGCTGCCTACATGGAACTGTTCAGGGAAACCCTATACAAGCATGTAAGTAGCTGCATAGATGGAGCTGTACCCACCAGGAAAGAGTGCAGAACTAATTCAAAAAGCAAGCCACCCTGTTGGAATCACAACATCAATAGGCTGTAGAATAGCAGGAAGAAAATCATGGGAAAAATTGGGAGGTGTAGCATTCAGCAGAATAAAAGCACTCTCATCAAACTAAACAAAGAACTCAGAGCAGTTGTCTACCAAAGTCAAATGTGAGATAAATTTGTCCTCTCAAGCCAAGGACAAGAAGTCGTCATTCTTTAGTTATGTCCGCAACCTCATAGGCAGTACACAATTGTGTGCAGAGCTCATTTTTAATGTGCACTTATACTGAGCAAGAACATATACCAAACCTACTGGCCAAGAATTTCAGCTCCAAATTTACCACTCTCTTCCCCTGAACCTCCCCTCAGGAAATAACATCAAATATAACTCTCCCTATCACTAGAAAACAGGTCCTTAATGCTATCTCTATGGCCAAGAACACTGCATCAATAGGCCCAGACAATATCACAGCAAGCATTCTTAAGAGTATGAAACATGGACTATCAGGCCATCTGAAATTGCTATTTAATGGCAGCTTCCAAATAGGCTTTGTTCCTCATGAATGGAGAACAGTAAATTGCATCCCTCTGCACAAAGGTAGACCATCTACAGACCCTGGAAACTACAGTTCCATAAGCCTCACTAGCTTCATATGCAAAGCGATGGAAATAGTTATCATGAAAATAACCAACAATGACATAGGAAACCTCCAGTCACTGGATCCAACCCAGTTTGGTTTCATCAAAGGCAGGTCATGCCTACTCATCCTGGTGGATTTCCTTGAGATGGCCACCAAAGCAATGGATGAAGGCAAACCAGTTCACATTGTCTACGTTGACCTGGCCAAGGCATTTGTCACAATGACACTGTTGGCCATTGTTGATAAACTCAAGAGGTTAGGTAAAACCCTTATATCACCAAGTGGATAGGCAGCTGGCTCACAGACATAACACAAGAAGTTAGAACTGGGGAGTCCACCTCTACAAAGAGGCCAGTAACAAGCAGAGTCCTTCAGGGATCAGGCCATGGACCTCTCCTTTTTGGAATTTACTTCTATAAAGTTATGTGTAATGTCAATGTCCTCTAGCAAATTAAAATTGCAGATGACTGCAAATTAGTAGCAGTCAAGGAATCACCTACTGACACAAATGTTCTCCAGGAACAGCTAAAACAGATAAATAATTTATGTCAGAGCCATAGATGAAAACTAAATGCCAGGAAATGCTTAACATTACCCTTTGGGAAGTCATCCATCCCTGGTAACTAATATATCAACAACACACCCCTAAGAGTTGACCCAGAAGTCAGGAACTTGGACATACACATAGGCAGTAATCTAACCTTTGACCTTCACATGCCTTCAGTAGTGGGGAAGTCATTCTATGTTGTTCATGGCCATAAGCATGGTTGTGATACCATTAGAGAACTGTTGACACATAGAGGGAATTTTGACAACAATCAGGTTGATATGGTTAGCTGCTTGTTGGACTTGGTTTTAAACAATATTTTTTTTTTGTATGGTGACTGCTTATATGCACAAAAATGGGGGGTAGCCATGGGCACCCCCTGTGCAAATGCATATGCAAATGCAGTAATGAAGTCATGGGAGGAACAATTTGTGCTTGACAACAACAATATATACAGACCACACATTAGATTTTATCGTCATTTTGTGGACAATGTTTTTATCTTGTGGGGAGGGGGCAAGAAGAATTATATGGTTTTCTTCACTACATTAACCATACCACTGAATTTTTGAGGTTTACTATGTCCATGTCACAGAAAGAGAGAGATATTTTGGATGTATGATTATTGGTTAAACAAATGGGTCAAATCGATAGCAATTTAATCCGAAAGGGATGGTGGAAAAATAGTTACTTGTCCTTTGATAGTATGCACCCCAGGCATATATATCCTAATGTAGTAAGAGGCCAATATATGAGAGCCTCTAGGCTATGGACACAAGATGAAGCATTTCATGAAAACATTGATGCATTGAGTCCCCGTTTTTTTGAAAAGGGGCTATAAGAAGGACCTTCTGATACAGCACAAGGAGAGGGTTGTCAAGGACAGAAAAAACACTGCTGCCCCATATTTCTCTAGACGTGCTTCTAGTGCACAAAAGGATAGGAGCCTTGTCAGTAATCTCAGATTTGGTTTGAAGTACACAAATGATGTAGGCTCTGTATGTAATATTATACAAAAAAACTGGAGAATACTTGTGACAATGAGACAGTTGAAATAGTTGGGAACAATCCCCTTTTTTATGTATAAAAATTCTTTAAACTTGAAAAGACTACTGTGCAGAGGGAATTGTAATACTAGGTCAAGTAACTTGCTATCTGCAAGACTTTGTGCATACAGTTGCAGGCATTGCAGAGCCTGTTCATATATTTCACATGAACAAGTGTTTAAACATCCACAGATCAAATTTTTATTCCCAGATTCTATGCAGATTGTAGTACAGCAAATGTGATTTATTTAGCCTCATGCAAGTCCTGTTCAGTATTCTATGTTCCAACAAGAGATTAAAAGATAGATTTTTTGTCACTCTTATGAGATTAGAACTTGCAATATGAACAATGCACTAGCTAAACAAATTAAAGAAAATGCTCTACATGGATTTGTTTTTAGAGTACTACAAATAGTGCATGTGGGTCACCGGGCAGGGGTGATCTCACTAACTATACTGAAACAGTACAACCTAAATGGATATTGAGGCTACAGGCTGATATACTTCCTGGTATTAATGTTTGTGTCCCTTTAAAACCTGCATTAAATAGGAGGAAATTGGTTTAATGAAGTGATGAATTAACATAGCTGAACATCTAACTGTTTTTAAACTGAGCTGTGATTTTGTGTTTTTATGATCCGAAGAAGCATTGGTTTTACAATGTGAAAGCACTTATCTGGTCCATTTTTACAAATAAATACTTTTACTGTATGAAGCTGTAGTGTTCCTGCCAATTTTTATGCTTTGGATGTTCAACTTATAAGCATTGGTATGGCATCTGGGTCCAAGTAGGTCATTGTTCCACTGTGTTTGGCATTTATCAGACCCTATAATTGAGTACAATGACCATTTTGGTATGTACCTAACCAGGCACATCCAAACATTAGAGTGTCCACTGAGGTTCCTCATGAATCCAGGGTGTAAGTAACTTGTCCTATACAGACTGCCTTGAGGCCCTATACCTTTATTCCATCTCATAAAAGCTGTTGTGGGGACATCTTTGACTGGCATAAAAGGCATTGTCAGACTCTTCCCTGGTGGATCTTCTGCATATCTGTAAAACAAACCACCATAATTGCCTGTTCTAAATACTTAAACCTTACCTCTGATATGAATAGGACTTGTTGGAGATACAGGCATGTATACCAGAGACTACCCCTTCTCTGGAACCAGCTCCCTATCCACTTGAAGCAGAGTTTCTCCATAACCCATTTTAAGTGTAAGTTGAGCAATCGGATGGGGAACATGGAATTCATCCCTGGTTTGGTACCTACACCTTTCATGGACACAGGCAGCCCATAAATGGTTCTTCTCCCAGGTCCCTTCTTGTAAATGTTTCATCTCCCAAACGACTTCTTGCACTTTTCAGGGTTACCAGAACTTGTCAGAAATTTGAGATGCATGGCTACGCTTAAAAAGGCCCTTATGGTCATTAACCTAGTCCACACCTATGAACCTATGAGAGATAGAAAAGATGTTAATTATAGCAAAAGAAGTAACAGGGACGATATTGAAAGAAAATAAAGGACATAAGAATGATAGCATATGACATAGCCAAAGTCATTGATAAAGTGAGCCATGAAGCAATGTGGTAGGTTTTAGAGCTTTATGCATAGGAGAAAAAATATCTTTGTAATAAAGAAATATTATGAAAATTCATAAGTACACATTACGATAAATGGAACGATGTTAAAAATAAGTATTAAGACAAGTAAAACAGAGATGCCCAATGTGTGTATGATTATTTGTATTAGTAAGGAATGCAGTAGAACAGACGTGTATGTATTAAATAAGGAAGGTAATATTAGAAATGGAAGGAAATGTTATATTACCAATATATATGATGTGCAGCTGATTTAGTTCTAAAAACAAAAAAATAAGAGATGGATAAGAGAAGTTGTAATAAGAATTAAAAAGTTGTTATAAAAACTTATCTGGATTCAGCCCATCTGAATTTAGTTCAGTTTGTAGACTGAGCACTAAAAATTAGGACATCTTTTATTGGAGAAGCCCCCCCCCCCCCATGTACTCCCATGGCAGGAGCATACAGTAGGACTGTCTAACTGAAGGTTACTAGTTCAGGGCTCAGTTTGAGCTATTTCATTGGTGTAAGGCTCAGTTTGCAAGGTTTTGTTGTATAAGCTGCTTTGCTCTTGCTTGCACGTAGCTCACCATCAGACACCACTAGACAGAGGGGCTAACTCTTGGTGGTTATAGATGCAAAAGTGCCAGAAGAAGTATTTTCAGTTAGAAGCAACTGCTATCTGGTAGAGCAGTTCTTGAATAGCTCTCATCTGTTCAGGAAACCCCCCCAGCATAGATTTTTCCTCTTTCCTATCAACATCAGACCCTACAGATACCCTCTTTTATAGACCTACTGTACACCCAGTAGGTTTGTCAACCTAAAATAGGTCCCTGCCTGATACCCCATCTTTTTCTCCTTATCTGCTGAGATACCGGGTTTAGTGCTTGCATTATAGACTGTCAGTTTCCTTCTGTTTCTCCTGCCAACCTGGTAGACATGGGTTTTTTGAAGTAGTGTCGCAACTGCCGCATGTATGCTGAAATCTCCTTACTCTTAAATCACCCAAGTACAATTTGTGAGAGATGATCCTTCACTAAGAATCTGGAATCACTGCTCTCTCATGCCCAGAACAGCAACACTAAACAGGTTGTCAGCTGACACACAAAGACTCCTATTCATAATATGCACCCAACGCATAAACCTTCTTATACAGAGGTACTCTCCAGAAACCCTTCTAAACACCAGAGATCTCCAAAACACAAACATGCTACACCTAACACAACACCCAAAGCAGCCAATACACATAAAAACACTTGCACGTGTCCTACCAAATAAGCTGTTAAGGGAATGCACAGCTATTCCAAATGTTTTAGCTTTAGATGACAGTATAGAGACACACAGACAGCACCTCGCTGGCCTTGTTCAAGAGAAATCTTGACCAATGGATGGGAGAGCATCGATATACCCAGATTACTACAGTGTCACTGCTCACTCAACAGAGGCACAAAAAATAAATGGTATAGTTCCCCCCAAAGGGGTGCGTAAAGCACAAAAAGCCTAGCTAGGGGGCTTGTAAATGCCCTCGGGCAGATAGCCTAGTATGAACCTATGAACCTATGAACCATTCACCAAACTTAACAAGGAGAAAGTTCTGATCAGCTGCTTGTCTGGTGCAAGGATTCACCAGATCACACATGCACTCAAGTCTCCCAACAATAAGTACGATTATGACTCCATCATAGTTCATGTTGGTGTGAACGACTTAAGATGTACCTCTCTGGACTATATGAAGACAGACATGATTGAGCTCTCTAAATATCTGTCCCAAGTGGGTATGCCACGAGCTTTGAGCAGCATTTTACCCTCACCAAGAATCATACCACAATATAAACAGAAAATGATTGACTATAGTAATTGGTTTAGTTTCTCAAGTCATTCTAAGGTGATCCAGTTCTTGTCAGCCTGGGACGACATGGTGAATAGACCACACTGCTTTGCTAAAGATAGCCTTTACCTGTTACATCTATGCTTTTGGTTGCTGGCTAAGGCAATTGCCTCCCCCATAATGCCTTTTCTAGGCAAGGTCATAACAGCAACATTCCCAATATGAAAATACCAAACACAAGGAAACTAAGGGTCATGCTGCTAAACTCTAGGATTTTAAATCAGAAATTGTACTCTGTGGAAGCACTCCTCTCCTCAAAGATGTTCACATCTGTGCAGTCACAGAAACCTGACACAAGGCTGCAGAAATTGACCTAGCCTTGCAAGGCTACAATGCCTTCCACACTTTCAGACCAAAAACTGAAAGTGTAAGAACTAAAGGAGGTGAAGTATCTATCTTCATTAAAGATAATTACACCTCTAGAGTGGTTAGACAAGAAGCACTATGGAGCTACTCCAAGTCCAAATTACAGTGGATAAGACCTCCTCTTCAGTTCATCATCAGTTACAGGTCTTGTTCCATGAACCAAGATGCCCAAATATCTTCTTTAGACTTGCTTGGGACAATTAAGGTACAACCTAACACCCTAGTCATGGGTAACTTCAACTATCCTAGCATTAACTGGGAAACTTATAAGAGCCCAAACTCACTCTCACAAAAGTTCCTGGACTTTAATTCAAATGCCCTGGAGAAAATAGTGCAGATCACACAAGGAGCTCCAATATTCTAGACCTGGTCTTCACCGATATGATTGACCAATGAAATGCCTCAGGTTTAGGGCCCACACTGGTTAAATATGACCATAAATCAGTCATTTTTGAAGTAGCAATAGCACCAGAACTTCCAAAAGGAGAAGTCAGGCTAAAAAGCTTCACCCAAAGTTAACTATACCCTCCTAAGGGAAAGTATAATCAACTTCCATCTCCAGTTTCCATAAATGGCATTTACAGTTATACTGAGGTATACACTGATGTCCTGTATGAACATCTACATAAATGTATAGACACAGCCACGTCAGGATTAAAGCAAGATCCTCAAGAAAAAACAAACCAACCTGGTGGACATCTAGCATTAATAAATTATACAATACGTGAAAAGAAACTGCTGTCTAAAAATGCTAAAGTGACATCCAGAACTGGAAAAGTACCCTTCTCAGCCTAAACAATAAACAGCAAATAAAACAACTCATAAAATCTTCAAAGAACAACTATGAGAAAAGCTTAACAACCATAGCCAAGGATAAAAATAAGGCTTTCTTCAGACATGCCCACAACCTAAAAGGTAGGACTAATTGTGGGTGGCATCACACACACTGACCCTGAAGAAATTGCAAACCTGCTAGCAGACATGTTTGGTGAAAATTTCAGCCCCACCCCTCATTTCCCCAAGCATGCCACAGACCATGTCTTCATCATCTCCTCCTCCCTGCTTCTACAAAGAACAAGTAATCAATGCTCTCTCCAAGGCTAAGATCACTGCCTCCATGGGACCAGATGACATTCTCAGCTGCATTGCTAATGTTCTAAAGTGCTTTAGTGAAAAGGTTCACCCAGACTCTGCAACAGTTTGCTGTGAGGGAAAGGTTAGTTGGCTTTTTATTTATTGTATTTTTGTTTTATTTTATTGCCTTTTTCTATTTTGTATACTGTGATTTGTTTTCTTTATTTTTATTTCTTGTATTTTGTATTATTTTATTACCTTTTTCTATTCTGCATGCTGTGATTTATTTTCTTTACACTGTGTTTTACTTGTATTCTGCTTTTAACTGCATATTAAAACTTGAAAAGAGACCACAGCTCTGTTTCTTGTGAGTCAGACAGAAATTAGAACAGGTCAATTAAGGAGTCACACATACGTTAGAACATGTCAGTTAAGGTTAATCATCTGTGAACTGAGGGGGTGGAGCTAGGAACTAAACCTTCTATTTAAGGGGTAAAATAAAACATTTCAGTGCTCTAATGGAAAGGCTCACCCTGGCTCTGCAACAGCTTGCTATGAGGGAAATGTTAGTTTGATTTTTATTTGTTGCATTTTGTATTACTTTATTGCATTTTTCTATTTTGTATACTGTGATTTGTTTACTTTACACTGTGTTTTACTTGCATTCTGCTTTTAACTGCATATTAAAACTTTAAAAGAGACCACAGCTCTGTCTCTCGTGAGTCAGACAGAAAATTTTCCCACCCTCCAGCCTGTTACTGTTGTGTTCTTAAACACCACTGTCTTTCTAGTTGACTGCCCCTTATATTAATTTGACCACATATCTCATTTACTCTCTGCTTTTACTGACTGGTGTGAGTAAGCATAAAGTTATCATTTTGTGAAATCACTCCCCTTCAACTATTTCAATTTATTGGCCATCCTACTTATTCCATAGTACCAGAGTACAAAAGTCGTCACCCCCTTTCAATCTATCTTGCTATTTTAAAAATAGTGTCTCTCCACTAAAACTTAACTTTTTAGACAGTTACCCACTTTCATATCTAACTGCTTAGTGCACACTGCAGAGTTTAAGATAAACCATTTTTTTCATCTTAGCTTTAAGCATCTATTGCAAGACCACCAGTTATGAGAGAGACCACATTCTGCCTCTCAGTAGTCATCTTGCGGTTAGTGCTTCTGTTTTCTCCTGTTGAAAGAATGAGTATAGTGGCATTCTTCCTGAAGACTGCTGATCACCAGAAAGCCTAGTGACTGCTTTATAGGTGACATCTTGGAATCTTTACTTATATTCTGATCCTAGTGAGAGTAGGAGCAGAGTGCATTGATTCCTGACTTTTTCTGGTTGGAGAGTGAGTGCCTGTGTTTAATTTAACTGATTGGTCTGGTTGGTATTTGAGGCATCTACCAGAAAAAGGCTACAGGCCTACAGACCCTTGCATCATCTGGGACAAAACTGTGGATCACTAAACAGGCTGTGGCCTGCTTCTCTTCTTGGGATTGGTGCTAAAAATTTGCTTCTGGTGAGAGAAGAAGCAAAGGAGTATTGTATCCCAACAGAGTGAAGCTGTGGTGAGACCAGCATTAGTAGTAGCCAAGGGGTAGCCATTAATGTGACTCCCCTCTTTTCATCATTTTTGGCAAGCTAATTCTTTGTTCTCAGTAAGTACTGCTTGATTTCTTTCTAATTTCAGAATATCTGCCTAAATACGTCATCCTTAAATTTACAGGGTTTACGTATTTGTTTCCCCTCAAGTGTTTGGCAGTGCTCTGTACAGACTCAGACAGCCTGAGTGACATTTTTCCTGTAAAACCACAATTGAAATTTGTCCAATATCTAGTTGCACACAGGATAATTAGTTTTCAGTGACAAGCACTGTCCACATAGTTGCAAACAGGATATTCCTGACAGTGATTGATATTCTCACTCCAACAACTTAATCAATAAAAAAGGGTCTGTTGCCATGAATATGAACGTTCCTACTGTCTCTGTTATCAGCTTGGTGGATATGGGCATTCTGAGGCAAGGGAGAAATTGCCTCATGTTTACTGACAACCAGTAAATTTTCAAACAAACTGATACGGTATGTGAGAGATGTACTTACACAATGTCACTAGAGACAAAGCTCTCACATAAAACTGCTGTTAATGTCAATAAGGTTGTCAGTAGTACACATACTGCACCCATCACGCGCAATTCAAAGCAGACATATAGACCCACATATAGTGAGGCACTTACATATTACCTTCTTAAACCACAAAGATCTTTTAGACAATGTACATATAAGAAATACCCTCAGTAGCCCCAAACACAGTCTTTCAAAACAACACCCACATTAACACATAGAGCTACATCTCATGGAGCCTCTACATTTAAGCCCATAAGGTAAGTCACCACACAATCCAACATTCTAGTCATTGGAGATGCCATTGAGAGACACACTGATGTCCCTCTCACCAGGCTGAGTAAGGATAAAGTTACAGTCAGTTTCTTATTAGGGGCTAGGATTTGCCACATTACGCATGCAATCAAATCATTGGATCACAATTACTAATATGACTCAGTCATAGTCATAGTCCATGTGGGAGTAAATGACCTGAGACATACCTCTCTAGACTATATAAAGTAAAACATCATAGAGCTTTCAGAATATGTGTCTCAGGCTGGTATGAGCCTAGCACTGAGCAGCATTTTACCTAATCCAAGGATGATGCCACAATACGAACAAAAGATGACTGTTTTTCATAATTGCTTAGTTTCTGGTGTCATTCTAAGGGGGTGCAATATTTGTCAGCATGGAAGTAGATAGCCAAAAGTCCATGGTCTGCAACTCTCCCCTATAGGCTTTCAAATATTAGCTAAAACATTGTCTTCCCCATAATGCCTTTTTTAGTCAATGCGAAACTGAGAGTACTTGCAACATAGCAAATCAAAACCAAGAAAATTTAGAGGTATTATTGTTCAATGCTAGGAGCCTAAACAAAAATCTCCACTCCATGGAAGCTCTCTTTACCCTAGAGAATGCTGATGTCTGTTCTGTCTCAGAGATGTGGTTTAAAGTTGCGGACAGCACACCAACAGTGCAGGGTTATAATGCCTTCCACACATTTAGACCAGCTACTTCACAGGCAGGGACTAAAGGTGGAGGCATCTCTATTTACATCAAAAATAAATATACTTCATGACTGGTCAACCAGGACAATGCACTTGAGCTGCTCCAGGTTCAAATCACCATAGGTAAAATCCAATGCCACTTTATTGCAAGGCATAGATCCCCCTCTATGACCCAGGAAACCCATACCGTGTATTTAAACTTATTAGAAACACTAACCATCCAACCCAATACCATATTCATGGGTGAATTTAATTATCCCACTGTTAACTGGGAATCCTATATGACATCAAACGTACATGCACAGAAATTCCCGGATTTTGTAAACACAAACTCTCTGGACTAGATAGTCAAAACACCAACCAGGGGTGCAACCATACTGGATCTGGTCCTCACTAATATGGCAGAGTGCTGCACACCCCCTAATTTTATGCATTCCCTGGTAAGGTCAGACCACAAAATGGTCTCCTTTGAAGTAAAAATAAAACCTGGACTCCCAGCTAAACCGGGAATATTCAGAAACTATTCTAAGGCTAACCTCCTTTTATTAATTGAGAATCTGGCAACATTTCAAGCCCCTATAAACCCTGAGAACACTTCTGCCTATGCAGAACTATTCAGAGAAACCCTGTACAAGCATGCTAATAGCTGTATAGAGGCAGCTGTACCCACCAGGAAGAAGTACAGCACTAACTGAAAAAACAAGCCACCCTGGTGGAATCACAAAATCAATTGGATGTATAACAGGAGGAAGAAAATTATGACAAAAAAAATAGGAGGTGCAGCACTCAGCAGGATAAAAGCACTCTAATTAAACTAAACAAAGAACTCAGAGGACAAATAAAGTCTACCAAAGCCAAATTTGAGGTAAGTTTGGCCTCCTAGGTCAAGGACAACCACAAAGCATTCTTTAGCTATATCAGCAACCTCAAAGACAGTACACAATTGTGTGCAGCGTTCATTGTAAATGGAGCCACCTATACTGAGACAGAAGATATAGCAAACCTCCTGGCTGATAAATTCAGCTCCAACTTTACTCTGCTCTCCCCCTCAACCGTTCCTCCGGAAATGTCATCAAATATAACTCCCCCTTCTATCACTAGGGACCAGATCCTTAATGCTCCCTCTACGACAAAGATCAGTGCATCAATGGGCCCAGACAGTATCCCAGGATGCCTTCTAAATAGCATGAAACATGACCTATATGGGCCTCTAAAATTACTATTTAACTGTAACCTCCAAACAGGCTTCATGCCTCATGAATGGAGAAAAGCAACAGTTGTAGCAGTCATCCCTCTGCAGAAAGGTGGGCCATCTACAGACCTTGGAAACTACAGACCCATAAGTCACACTAGTCTCATATGTAAAGCCATGGAAAGAATTATCATGGATATGATCAGTAAAGATATGATAAACCTCCAGACACTGGACACAACCCAGTTTGGTTTCGTATGGGCAGATCATGCCTACTCAACCTGCTGGACCTCTTTGAGAAGGTCACCAAAGCAATTGATGAGGGCAGAATCATTCACACTGCCTACCTTGACCTGGTCAAGGCATTTGACACAATACCCCACATGGGCATTGTTGACAAACTCAGGAGGTTAGGTACAAACCCATATGTCACCTAGTGGATAGCCAACTGGCTCAAAGACAGGACTCAGGAAGTTAAAATAGGGGAGTCCACCTCTACAAAGAAGCCAGTCACAAGTGGAGTCCATCAGAGATCAGTCCTTGGACAGCTTCTTTTTAGCATTTACATCTCAGAAGTCAAGGCCAATATCAGTGGTCTCTGGCTGACTAAATTTGCGGATGATTGCCAAGAAATGCATAATAGTATCCTTTGGGAAGTCATTCATCCCTGGTAACTATCATATTTACAATACACCCCTTAGAGTTGACCCAGTAGTCAGGGACGTAGGGACCCACATAGATAATAATCTAGCCTTTGATTATCACATGTCTGCAGTGGTGAGGAAATAATTATATGTTGCACAACTTATATACAAAGGCATGGCATCTAAGTCCAAGGAAGTCATTGTTTCACTGTATTCGGCCTTCATTAGACCTATCATTGAGTAGAATGCCCCCTTTGTTATGTGCCTAACCAGCCATATCCAACAACTGGAACATCCACAGAGGTTCCTCACTAAAAGATTACAGGGCATAAATAATATGTCCTATGCAGACCAGCTCAAGGCCATATCCCTGTATTCTGTCTCCTACAGGCTTTTGAGGAGAGATCTATGCCTGGCATATAGAGCATTGTCAGACCCCACAATGATGGACCTCCTGCATATCCACAAAACAAACAGTGCCAGAATTAGCCGTACGAAAGACTGAAACCTTGCCTGTGATATAAATAGGACCTTCTGGAGAGATAGGTATGTATCCCAGAGACTGCCCTGTTTATGGAATAGGCTCCCCATCCATGTGAAGCAGAGTTCCTCCCTAATCCAATTCAAGTGTAACCTGGGCAATTGGATGGGAAACCAGAAATTCATCCCTTGTTTAGCACCTATGTCTTTGATGCGAACAGGCAACCTGTAAATGGTTCTTCTTCCAGGCCCATGCTTACACTTATAAAGGGTAACAGAACTCGTCCGAGATTTGGAATGCATGACTAGGCTTAAAAAGGCCCTTGTGGTCATTAGCCTAGTAAACACCTATGAACTTATGAACCTATAAAGCAAGAATGGAATATATTTCACATATTTGGTGACTTGAAAGTGTAATTAGTTGAAGGAAAGAGACACTGGAACAAACAAAAAATGTTAGCTTGGTGGAAAATTTTGTATTTAAACTTTCAGATAAAGGCATATATAATGAATACTTATATATTAGGAAAAATAATGTGTTTAGGGGTAATAAATATATATATATATATACAAACAACACATACACAGATATGTTTCCCACTCAGATAAAAAAGGTGTTTAGAGACTTTTTTCTTTTTCTTTTTTGCTTCATTTGGGGCTCACATCTGAACCTAGTTTGAAGAGGGATCCATCCGGCCACAATCTCTTTTTCTCATTTTTGCACATGGGGACAGGTGCCACTTGACCAGTCACAATTATCTAGAGTGAAGGTTTTCCACCACCAGGTGGGTAATTTATAATAACATGAAGAAGGTAGCTTGAATTTAAAAAATCCAGTGGTGCATTTAGCATTATGCATTTATTTTAGGTAATAAGAAAGTTAACAGAAAGAAAAATAAATGATAGGTAAGATGTTATGTAAAAAAACAAAAAACAAGTTCAGGCTGGAAGAAAAAGAATATCAAAATAAAATTAACTTATGGTAGTTAAAATAAGTGAGGTTGATGGGAAAAAAAAAGAATGATGTTATATAATTTTAGATTATTTGAGTAAACTCATGGAAGGAATTAAAAATGAAATAAAGCAATTAATGACAGAAGAAAGGGTTTAAAATATTTTTATGAAGCAGTGGATTTATTCTAGAGAATTTTGTTAGACAAGTTACCAGTGAACAGGAATTTGAAAAGGAATATGCAATATAAGGTGTCTGAGGAAACAGAATGTGCAGATTGCAGTGAAGAAGAAACAAGACTTTCCCTGGAGTTCATCAATTCCTGCACTAAGTCTACACCATTCTGAGTTAACAAACAACACACGCATAACACACTTTCTTCTTCCTAACTTTAATTTTCCTACTTATTTTTTTCTAGGCTTAAATATTGAAAGGGATTCATAAAGTTCACCACAAAGTGTAGACTACATGCACATTTTGGGTAATCTTTCTTAGTGACAAGGAAGCAAAAGAAAATGTGGCAGGGATGTTCTTCAATACAGATTGTGTACACTTAGGCCTCAATTCCAAAAGACTTAGAGCAGGCCGACAGCACATATTTTGTAATCTAGTGCCCATAGTAAGCCTGTTTATAGACAGCCCTTACACCAAAGTAAGTCAATTACACTGAGAGTAAGTCTTTCAGAATTAGGTCTGTCCTACACTGAGAGCAACTCTTTTGGAATCTGGCCCTTAGTGTACACTTAGTGTAGACATTAATGAATCTGGCCAAGAGTTTTTGGATTGCAAAAATAATAAAGTATTTTTTGAAAAGTTCAAGAATGAATATAAATAGGAAGGATTTAGATATATAAATACGAATATAATATTATATGAAGAATATGCTAAAGTAAAGAATTGTGATATTGATAAATGGGATACAGTACTGTTTGTGACAATATGGTGCTGTGGAAAAAATTGTTATATAACAAGAAAATGGAAGAGGGCAATGTATTAGCTGAAATAAATATGATTGTATAAGAAATATTGGGGAGGACACAGGGTAAATCTAAAAGGAAATAGGGATGAACAATATATAATTGTTTAGTTGTTATTTTATATTGATAACTTGTAAATCATTTTAAGAATAAAAATAAAAAATAGTGCAAATAACTGATGTAATTTTTTTTATGATATAAAATTAATGTAAATGTTAGTAAAGTATTCCTGTCCATTTCAATAACTCCCATTGGATCTTTTTCATCCAATTGAGCTACCACCAACTCAAGTAGACAGGGCCTCTGTCCAACTATCTTTTGTGGGAATAGATCCCACAGCCTTCTGCATAAAAGGCAAGTATGCTACCTGTTGAAGCATTCATGTATATTTCTTTATTTCTTTACTATCTATGTTAATATTCATTTCTGCCTGTTGTTAGTTTGACAGTACAAGTGCTTCACCAGTAAAACGCCTGGAATTCTTAGTTATTTTTAATGCTACTGTTATTGTTAGTACACAAAGAAGGTAAAACTCCATGCACTATAAATAATTCTCAAATATTTAAGCCCTTTACTATGTGTTCTCAATATGGATGGTAAGCGCCAGCTCTCGACCTTTGTTCTCTAGGTGAATTTCTTGTCGTCCATATTTTTAACAAGAAGTAACACAGCTGTGATATGAGATGTGATCATAACGCTCTGCATTGTAGGAAGATTGAGTTCCTATAATGCTTTAGAAAAAAACAAAAATGAAATGATACATCTGGAAGTAACAGAAGGAATGAAGATTAAAGGAGGTATAGTTCCTGGTGAACAGAAGTTGAAATTAATGAGTGCTGCTTCTGGGGTATTTCATGCAATTAGATAAGAATAGAATTAAATTCTAGATAAAATGGATGAAATGAGAAATATTCAGTTTAAGTTTGAAATAATTTTAAGATGTGTATTTGTTTTATATGACACTAATTAATCAAGGATTATACTAAGCAGAAATGTATGTTGACAGACGTTAGACATGTCAGATGGAAAACTGAGTCTTGAAAATATAAAACAGCAAGTTTAACCTCATTAGAGATATTCCATACAGAAAAGGAAAACAATAAATGTTGTAGATGAGTGATAGAACAGTATTTAATTTTTTAACACTTTGTTCACTTTGTTTTTTCAGAAATTACAAGAACAACAGACTTGTCTAGAACAGGTAATAAGAAAAATGTGATTATTTAAAAAGATAATGCAAAGTAAATAGAAAGTTGCTACATTCCAAATAATTAATTAAAAATTATTTCATACAGAAGAAATACAGAATAGACTGCTATTTATTTTAATTTAACTTTTGTTTACTGGGAAACTCCGACTTGGAACAAAGCCACTTTTCAGCAGAGGCCCAGGTCGAAATGCTCCAGATGCATATCTTTGTAACATGGGAGGAGTACCCCAGAGAAAACCCACATGAACACAGGGAGGACATGCAGACTCTGCACTGAAGGCACCCCAGCCAAGAATCGAATGGGAGAGCCTTGATACGAGGCGACAATGCTACCACTGGACCACTGTGCCATAATAGCTAATAGTAACTACAATTTTTTGTCATTCCTGGGTTGGAGAGTTACAGAAAAGTGGTAAAACAAAAGATTTTGCAAAGAATAATATGTATAAAGAAAGATTAGAAAATACAAGATTTTCTGTGCAGGCTAGTGCATACAAAATAACCTGCAAATGGCAAATGTATAATAATTAAATACCGATGGATGCCTGCTTTTTTTCTAGAGAGATTAGTCCTGACAACGAGGAGATTGCCCAGATTAAATTAAAAGCTTTGACTCTGGAGAAAAGCATGAAGAAACAATACCAACTCAGTTTCACAGGGTGTGGTCATGTTTCTATAGGGAATGAACCCCATCAAAGTTTGTTACTAGACATAGGACATCAGATTGGTGAAGTGCATATCACGGTATGGAACATGTTGATGTGTACTGGATAGAAAACACTTACTGTTCAATGACTTCATAGTTGCGATTATAATGCACATGATGTAAACTTTCACTACACGTAACATTATAATGCCATTAGTATATTGGTAAGAATACATCACAGTCAAAAGCATCCCATGTGGTATGTTTATCACATCATCAAAAAGCAGTACAATAAGTGTTTTTCAGTGTAAGGTGCTCTGTATGATCCATACAGATAAACATATGTAAACCAACTTTTTGATTGACTTCCCTTGCACAATACTTTTCTGAGAAGATATCAGATATGGAAGTGTTATATACTGAAACTGCACAATGCCAATGCAAAGTTTCTGAAGTGGTATATTTGCTCTGTAAATAAAGCATTGATTCACCTGTCAAAAATACTATGTCTTCTTCCCACTGGGAGTAAGTATTACATGGTGTGCCTCTAACACACGACTAGACATGACACTCTTATACAGACATCATCTATGTGAATTTGTGCATCCTGTAAATCTATAATGGTCAATAACAGGTTTTAGTCAAAGTTTCAGATTCTGGTAATGTCAAATAATGATCCCTGGTAATGACACAGCTGCTGTGCAAGTGTCTGTATGCATGTTTGTTTCTTTATAAATGGCTGAAAGAAAAAGAAAACATGACATGCATTAATAATTAATGAGTGACAGTCCATTTACATTGCTGCTTACAGAATTAAACATGGTTATTGCAGCATTATTAAGTCTATTTCCATTACATTAGGTTGACAGGAAAACAATGTCATTTGCTTTTCAGTGTGTATCATTCATAATGTGTATCCGTGGCTTCCTTTACAAAAAGAGAAGTAATTGCTTTTTTGTGTGTGGATAGCTACATATATCATCCTGTGAGACAAGTAGAAAAGGGCAAGTACTGATGTTGCCATTGTTGGTCCTCTGAACACTGTAGAGTAGATGTACAGTAACAGAATCCTAATACAGAATACTTTCAAAAAGTACACCATAAATGATCATGGGCTTGATGTAAGCAAGGATGTTGTTGTAGCTAAACATGTCATATGCAAAAGTAGTGCAGTGAATTTCAAACTACCCAGAAATTGTAACTGATCTTATGGCAGCCACTTCTACAGTAGCCAGAACAGTAACTAGGGTGGAGTGAAGATGGCAGACACACTGGGCACAATGTGTGTGTGTGTGTGTGTGTGTGTGTGTGTGTGTGGGGGGGGGGGGTGATCAGCCGATCTATTTTTTTCTTCACATGTAAACATGCAGGTCAGTAGACCATGAGGACATTAAGAGCTTCCCCTCTTCACAGAGAGAAGAAGCATCAGATCATTGAAGTGACCTTTTGTCTCAAGTAGAGGAGGAGCGCATAGGCAGTTAGGAACTGACACTTCTCATTAGGAGATGAGGGCACTAGATTGGAGAAGGGACCTTCTTTTTGGCTCCTCAACCTAGTGTCAAGCGGTGCTATGTTCAGTGAGTGGCAATGAGCACCAAATGAGCCAGCTATCTCTGTGACAGTGGCAGTAACATGATGCCCGACACAAACACACTTAAGCAATCACATGAATGGTATGTCAGACATCACATCCTGTAGCAGACTCCATACATTTCACTGGTACTGAGCCATGACATCCAACCTTATAAAATATTGTTATGATGCTTGTTCTTATCACAAAAGCAAACTTCATATGCCTGTTAATGGTATATTCCCTTACTGATGAAGCACTGCAGACCTATTTATATGCGAAATGGTGTGATAGGTAGTGTCAATGACAGTAGGATAGTGTCATTTATGTAAAGTGTTCTTTACTCTACATCTGAATCAACACATAATGCCTTTTGGCATTCCATTCATGCAATGTACAATGCCTTAACCCGACATCTGTCAGTCCATGTTGAGCTGTCTGGCTTTGGAAAGACATGAAAAAAGATATAAGCCAAAATCTTCCAAGTCAATCACAAATTCCAGCTAGTTTCATCTATGCAAAATAATTTGGTGGCAGGCACACTAATAATCAGCAGCAAGCTTATTTGCAAATTATCTGTTTTTAACTTTATTAATAAAACTGCCTTTTGTGGCATTTACATGCTATAGGAGAAACATTTAAAGCTATTTGAAATGGCATCCCTCCTAACACACTTCAAATTTGTGAAGACTTTGACAACCATATCTCCGGAAGAGCCCAGTGTTCTTGTATATGCAGAGCAACCACATTAAGACTCCACCTGTCTTATCCACATTAGATCCCACAATTAGGCTAACATTGGATCCAAAGCCCTGTGGAGGGTTGGTATAGGACTCAGGAACTTGCTTAGTTGATGCTTTCTTAGCAGCACTTATGTATTGCAGATAATGCAGATAGAGCACGGGTAACATTCACAAAGTAAGACAATGTCATATCCTATATAAGCTCCTAGACATAGATGATTATTAGACAAGGAGCAATGATTTACTTGTCTACAAGAAGAGCAAGAAAACCCTCACAACTAGACTGAAAGTGTTGCAGAACATTACTCCTTCTGACTAACATTCAAGAAGTATCACCTTAGTCTTATACTGATGTTTGTCACATGGCGTGATGGGTACTTTGTTTCATGGTGGATTTTTGGTATTGCCTGAAACATATAGGTACAACACTGTGGGGTACACTACAAGCACTTGTAATAGAGATGGTGCACCACTTTAACTACAGTTGTAGGCATATGAGTTCCATAACACATGCCTTTGTCCAAACTGTATTATGAGTAACAGTACAGGAAAAAGAACCATTTTACTGTGTGCACCTTGACCATTAATATTGGAGATGGAAAATAAATACACCTTGTAAACTGTGCAAGGTGCATATCTTTCTTAAAAAAAAAGCTGCTTGGTCAAATATTTATAATTCTGTGCTGCTAACCAAAATATTGGTAAGATCACCAAAATGTGTAAACATTGGCTTCAGCAGCATCACTCAAATTCATATTTTGGTCTTCTAGGTTTACTTATCTCATATATATATCTCAGACTTACAGGCTTCAGTATTACTTTAGTAAACCTATACATTCATAAACTAGTTAATTAAAAAAAAACTCCTCTATTCTTTTAAAATGCTCAGTGGGCTCTCTTTAACAGCCATCTAAGCATCCCCAGTACCAAGTTACTCAAATGAGTTTCTTTGCTTTTGGAAGTTTGAATTTAGACAACCGAGCATTATAAGGCATATTTAGGAAGCAAGTTTACACACATAGTCATTGAGTCTTTAGTCTGCATTAGTCAGAGTAAGGGGCTAGGGACTATTCAATTTATAAACTTTTTGACTAAACATATTTTAATTTGCTCACTTGATAACTGTGAAACAGCCATTAGAAAATGTGAACCTGTTTTCATGGATGACCTAGAAATGCAGAACTGGCTAAGAGACATATTAAGAATTAAATAGCAGAGAAGTGGAAACTCACCGAATCTGACCACTACAAGTCCAATCATTCTGTTTTATGTAGTGAGACAGCTGCTATAGAGGCCATATTAAGCTCCAAATTATTTTTCAAGGTACACATTATCATACCTTCTGAGGTAATGCATAAGGTGGATAGTCTGAGTAGCAGACGTGCAGCAGCTTACATTCAGAATAAGGAAATGTTAAGAAATACACCATGGTAGCAACATGTCAAGGAATTTACAGTCCGTATGAAATATTCCCAACCTGAGTGCTAATAAAAGCACTGTAAAACTTCTCGTTAAAATTAAAGATAATTTGCACACAATGGACCTTTCATGAATCACCCATTGGTATAAAATACATGACTTCCATTTTCATAAAACTGTCAACATCTTGAAATTAAAGTTATTTTTAAAAAGGAAAATTAAATCATCTTTGCTATTCTGTGTGCATATGCAAACATTGAATGTCTTTTAGAATGACCTAAGGGACATATAACAACAGACCAATGTCATTTAGGGTGAGGGCAGTCTCAGTTTCAGTTCTGTGGAGAAGAATATTCACTACTTAATAATTTTGTGGTCTGACATACAGTAATTGTCACCTAAAAAACTTATCCTTTTAATTAGATTTCTAGTCAATGCTTTCATGAAATGAGTATGCACCTACGTGATATTATTGTGCTTTCTTTTTCTGTGATTTTAATGTTTTCCATTAGAAGCAAAAGAGCTGCAGTATGTAACAGATAAGCTTGTACAACAACTGGTTATATATTTTATTTTTATTAATGCAGAACTCTGTAGTAGTGCCAATGGAGAACTGCTTTAACAACTATGATGAGACTGTGGAGCATTTCTGGGACCACATGAGAGCAAAATAAAAAAAAACAAACAACCCAGTTATTATACAACTAAACTGAATAGTACATAGCACAATGAGAGCTCTACTAAAAAGTATGAGTGTAGACAAAGCTGAGGACTAGTAAATTATATGAAAGTGAGTTCTGTAAGAAAGTCATAAAAATAAAGCATGGTTTAGACAGGACAAAGTGAGAACTGTTGTCTGGACATCATTTTTAGTTTCTGTAGTTATGTCCTAACTTATTTTTTTCCTACAGTCTCAACAAATGCCATAGCTACATTTCTGTAATAACATTAGCTGGACTATAAGGCATGAAACATGATACAATACCCTTTTGCTTGTTTGCATAGGGGATGTATACAAAATCATCATAATGACCTCAGTTAGACTCATTGAGAATAAGGCAGCAAGCACTACAGAGATCAGAAATACAGTATTAATCCTGCTACTGTAGGTTGTACATTGAAGGGTGATAATAATTGAATCCAGGTGCTGCTCAGAAACTTATAAACACTACAGGCATTGTAATATATTCCAGAAATTCATTAGCATACTTATGTCAAAAGTGCCCTCTGCAGCTGCATTCAGTGAAGAATGCACAAGGGGTTTCAAACACATTCCTCTTCTTAGCAAACATTCTCATAGGCATTCTGAAGCATATGAGATGGCATTCATTTTGGGAGATGTGACAAAATGTTCGACCAGTGTTTCTACAAATGCCTTTTATTTTTCTTCACCATGCACTCTTCTCTCCAGTGTGCATTTACTCCCCAATATTTATGTTTCATTGCAGCATAGTGCTTAATGTGATACTGTCTTGCTAAGAATACAGAAAACATATCTTCAGAATGCAAATCTAGCTGTTGGCTAGTATGTTGGTTGACCACATGGCCATGGCATATGTAGTGCCATGGAAAATGCCAATCTTCCCATCTTTAAAAAGCAGAGCAGTGGATAGTTAGAAGCCCTCACTCTGTTTGCAGATATGCCTTCTTTCACTGCTGGCATTCCATCTGCTTGACTGGAGCCCTTCAGCAGTCATAGAGCTCAGGCAGATGTGTGCACTGTAGGATTAGCTGAAAATTATAACTTAATTTGTTAAAGCCACTGACCTGTGTATGCCAATGATTATGGAATAACGTATGGAATACAAAAAGCCAAACAACCAGAGTCACACTCTTATGGATGGTAGCTCTGGTCTGCATTCAGTTATAGAAGGACCATATTAGACTGTTAACTCAAATTGAGAAATGAGATACCCCCCACAGACATACACATCCTCTGCAGAGATGAAAATTTGCTATGTTTTTAATACGCTAAATATCAAAAACAGTAAAACATAATGCAAACTAAATAACTGCCTTGCAAATAAATACATAAATAAATAAATAACTGTCCTTCAGCTAAATTTCAGACTGGCAACGGCAGACAAAGCTGACATAAGGGATCACAAATTCAGAATGTTACTTTTCCTGCAATGACTCATGCTGAATTAATGAAACACAAAAAGCACTAAAGTAAGTCTATCGCATTCTTATTTCCATAATATCACTTAGCATCATTCCTGCGTCCATCGTTTCGTTTACAACAGTTTTGTAAGAACAATGCAGAATTATACCAGTCACAGCAATTTAGGTGCTATGTAGCTAGGGTGAGGTCATGTAGATATGCAACATGGCATGCTCTTTCTTGGTGATTGTTATTAACTTAGTATTTTATTATTTATTAACTGTGACATAGAAACATAACAAGATTTCCTTAAAAATGTATCTACACTGCACAGAGATTTTGTACAATACAGTTGTTGCAGTACAATACATGCTGTACTGTGTGTTACACTGCAGTATTACTAAGTTAATCTATAATGTTGCCTACTAGCCTTTCAGCAGTAAATCATCTTCATTCATCATAATCACCCCTCCTTTTTTCCATTTACTTACATGGAGTCAGAATGTCTTTTCAGCTGTTAACACCTCTCAGGTCAAGTTGGTCTCTAAGTTTCCTTGACAGTCATGGCTGACTGTTGCAAGTCCTGTCTCACGCAGCTCATCCATCTCTTGGCTGACTGTCCTTGTTTAATTTTGCCTTCTTCCTTTTTCTCCTAAATCTTCACTAAATATTATTCTGCTTTCCTACTTATGTGATTGAACCACTGTAATCTGCTTTCCTTGAGTTTGTCGTGTCTATGTTTGTCTACCAAAATAAAAATAACTCAAACAGCTAAATGTCGAACCTGAAACAGTGAAACAGACCTTTAGCAAACACCAACAACACTGAAAATAAATTCATTGAATGGCCATAGTTGCCAACAGCCAGAAAGTAATGCAATGCATAAGGTAAGTGAAGGGAAACCTTTTAAATTTGCCCTATTCCCCACTGTAGTGTGATCTTGGAGTTGGTATATGTAGTTGGGGGGTTTTGAGGGATGCAGCCCCCACCTTGGTTGGTTGTGCTCGCAATATTGGCCGACTATGGCTATTTGTTGACTTTATTTTCAATGTTGTTGGTGTTTGCTAAATGTCAGTTTTGCTGTTTCCAGTTCGAGATTTAGCTGTTCAAGTTATTTTTATTTTAGTAGCTAAACACAGACCCAACTTTCTCAGCAATTGGGACTACTTTGGCTACTGCTCTGATGTGCTCATTTCTACATCTGATGACAATGTGCATCTCATAATTCTTCTCAGGTGCTTCATCATCATCTCTTCAAGGTTCCTCAGCTGCTCTGACATCATAGCCCAGGTTACTGTGCCATACAAAAGCACTGGATGAACCACTATTTTAATGCCTTTTCAGCTTTTTGGCATATTTTGTCACACAATACCCATGACATGTTGCGCCAGTTATCACCAGCACATTGGATTCTACCTTTGACTACCTCATTCTGATTTCCCTTCAACTCAAGCATTACTCTAAGATACTTAGAGCTGTTAACCCATTCCACTATTTCGCTTCTGTCCCAGTAATTGGCTTCTACTGGATTTCCCCATTTGTTGCTAAGACAAGGTGCATGTATTCAGTTCTGCATTTCTGCTGCCTATCATTTGCTGAGGATCCTCTACAGACTCTGCTTGTTGTGCCTTATCATCTGCAACTTTGTTGATCTATCCCCTCTAACTTGCTTGTTAATAAAATCCGTCACCAGTATGAGCAACAGTGGGCTCAGAGCTGAACTCTGATGCACATCCACTCCCACAGGAAGCCCCAATGACAGTCTAAACACTGTCCATACTTATGACATTGGGCTTTTGAACCTAGCCTGTATTAATTCTACCAATGTTACCAAAGAAACCATCACAGTACTGCCCAAACCACCTTTCCTTCAACCTTATCATATGCTTTCTCCAAGTCTAGCAATACTCACTTGGAATCTTTACTCATTTCCAGCTTTCACCATATGCCTCACGGAAATCAACAGGCCATAGGTAGGGTTACATCCTGATCTGAATCCAAAATGCTCATCTCCCACCTTACTTTTAACTCCTCTGTGTATTTGTTTATCAGTCATGCAGTGTAACAGGTGACTGACACCCCTGTATTATGTCCACAGTTTTGAATGTCCCTTTTGTTCTTATATACTGATATTAGAATGCATATAATGTAGTCATCATGATATTTTTTGCCATGATGAGTAACCCCTAAGCAATTTCACCCCATCTCAGCCAACAACTTGAGCATATCTGTTCTGACTTCACCTGCTGCTTTCCCTGACTTTATTTCCCTTATGTCCTTCATATGTATAAGTTCAACTATATATTTGTCTATATTAATGTGTTTAAAGTCCTGTTCTATTTGATACTATGTATATATTTTTGGTTTTACATTTTTATCCTGTAAATGTGTTAGGTCTCATTTTTTGTCTATACATTTCTATTGCTTGATGTGATGATTTTGTATGCAAGCTTAGGCTGGAGATTTTCTCCCCATGCCTCTGCTGAACATGGGTACTGTCCCAGTCAGACCATCCATGTAAACAAATGTAAAATAAATAAATAATAAATAAATGTAATTTTTACTTATCGTATGGCGGATAGAATTCAATAGACTTGCAGTGCATGGAGTGTAGCGATTACACTCTGATAGCCGGAGAAAGATAAATGAATTAAGAGCTGCTATAGCTGCTATAGCTAGAGTTCCTAGCTTAATAAATGTTAAGCACCCCCTGCTTAACTTCTTAAGGCCAGGTCTTGCACTAGACAGTCAAATCTGCCAGTACTGACCAGCAAACTACAGTGACCATTTGATTCTCCCTGCTGTCTTTGCCAGTAATGGGTCGCTGACCTCCTATTATAAACTAAGAAAGTTGGTAGCATAACAGGATTTGTGTTTACCAGCATTTTCTGAAAAGACAGTATGTCTGAAACTCAAATGTATGCTATCAAGTGACTTAAAACCTCAGTGGTATGCCAGAAAATGACAAATTATATGAGGAACAGACCAAAAATATGAGTCAAAAATCTCGTCATTCTGTTAAAATCTGGACAGTTGAGAGGCATGGAAGATGAATTTAAACATGAGTGACTGAGTTACACTGTTGTTCTGATAGCTCTCACTATGTGTTTTTACAGCATTAAAAGCTGACACAACAGTTAGGGATTTTTTTCTGGAACTAGTAGTACATGGAACAACAGCTCCATGAACTACAAAGAATTATGATTTGGTCTCCCATCATAACCTTTTATTGTGTCCTAAACATGGGTGCCAAGATTCACACTTTGCTCATGAGGTGAATTTCTTGGCGTCCATGTCTCAAAAACATAATAAGCAGGTTATGATTGGCAACCTGCTCATAATCCTCTATGTACCCTGCAACGTGTGGTCTCTCTCATCACCATACAGTGTGAAGGGGGTACTACTCTCCTGAGTGTGACATTCCTTGGAGAAAAGGGAATATTCTGAGAAATGGCATCTTGGACTTAGTATATGTATGTCCAATCTTTTCGTCTATTTCAGGACTAGGACTTACCCTAGCAGCTCCAGATATTTCAAATGGTTACATGTCCCATCAGCATCATCCCTCATTTCCCATTTTACCTTTGTTCTATTTATCTTGTCAGTTGTTGCCACCTCTCTTGATTCAGTGTGATTCTCCTACCTTCTTAGGTAGTCACACCTGATTGTTGCATATCTTCTTTCATGCAATAATTCCATTTCTTATCTGGATGTCTTCGTTTCTTCTTGCCTTCTTCAAGTCTCTCTAAAGTCTGCTTTAAGAAATTGTCTTCCTGCTCATAGGTTTACAGGTAAATACTAGGCTAGTTGAACTTTTGAGCCATTTTAAACTTAACCAATTTATTTTTAAAAGATGCTAATCAAACCTTTACCTTATAACTGTGAGCTAAACACTTAACTATTTTACTACCCCCCAAACCCCCATTGCAATCTCTTCTTCTTTGCCTTCTCTGCAGTTGAGGTTTCTTTGGCGTGAGCTATGATATTTGCATTTCTTCATCCAGCCCACATTATACATCCTACTACCCATCTGCAATAGCTCATGTCCATTACCTTAGACTTCTTCAGCTGCTTTGGCTTTGTTACACAAGTTAATGCACCATACTGAACACTGGTCACACCACCTTTGTGTGCAACATACCTTTTTACTTCTTTGATGCTCTTCTGTCTCATATTATGTATTTATTTGTTCCCATTTGTTCACTGGAAAAATCTGACTGGGCCAGAGATAATCCATTTTCAGCAGCGGCCCGGTGAGAAAAGCTCCAGCAGTTTCACAGTCTTTAATTAACATCATGAACATAGTTGTGCTAGTATTGCATTTAACAAAGCAGGGAAAAACAGCCATTATGTATTAATCATCATGTAACAAAAAGAGACATAGAACAACATTAGTTATGGAAACAGATAAATATACAGACTGTGGGATAGGAATTAAGAACTGGGGAGTCACACTGAAAATAAGCGACACAAGGTGAAAAAATAACAGAGGAAAGTTTGGTGGCAAAAAAGTTAACTGGTAAAGTTTAGCATAATAAAAATAAATCAGGAGAGTGGTGCAATGAAAGTATATATATATATATATATATATATATATATATATATATATATATATATATAGATATAGATATATATATATATATGTATATAGAGTAGAGTTTGAGAAGAAAGGTGGTAGGGAATAACAATGACATTTTGTGCAATCACAGTACACCTAATTCTGTATCTACCACTTATTATAACTTAATATTTTTGGACTATATATTTCTGTAACCATGACTGTTTTGCCTTCATACCATGTATTAACAAGACTTTATTTTTCTTCTGTATATAATATTGTGCATTTTTTTAATTTCTGTACTGATTAACTTTGTACTTCACTGTTTTGTTTTGTTTATTGTTATTGGAGATTTTCTTCTCATGTCTCTGCTGAAAAAGAGCATTTGGCCCAGGCAGACTAACCTGTTTCACAAAAGGCAAATAAATAAATAAATAAATAAAACTGGTTGCACTACATCTCATTCATGATTTACCTCCATATTCAGATTTTCTTTCTCTATAAACACTCTTCCAAGACATCTGAAGCTGTTAAATGCTCACTATTTCTCTTCTCCCTCAATGTTCATCATTGTATCATTTTTCACATTAGCTACTGTCACCATTGGTCTTGTCTTTAATCACTTTCATCCCATGTACCCTCAGTGTTGCATTCCAGTTCCCCATCATTTGTTGAAGTTCCTGTTTAGAGTCTGCCTGTAATGCCACATTAGCTTCATACATGAACTGCACTGATCCACCCCCCAACCTATTTGATAATATCACCCATGACCAAGTATAAGCTGGAGTGGGCTTAGACATGAATTTTATTGCATAACCACTCCTACTATATACCTCTCTGTGAGTCTAGACACTATTTGCACTTTTGTCATTAGCTTGTTATATATAGCCTACTCTGATAGCTGGCAAATACTAATTTTGTCACCTTGATTAATGTATACTAGGCTTATAACTACTTGCATAACTGCTAACCAGGCATAATCATAATGTAGAAAAGTAGAAAAATATGCTGTATGCAGACATGCTACAAAAGAAATACCTGCTGACAGGCATTACTGACCACTACAATGCTAGAATTTCCCAGTCATTAACATGTCCATGAAATATGGACCATCATGATTTAACCACTTATCATGTTTTGTTTGGACACACTCTTCCAGAATATGCATTTTATTTACCTCAGACTTTCTTGTGATGCCATGAATGAGTCATTCATCTCATAGACAAACAGAAAAGGACAGCAAAGGTTCATTATGAGAAATCCTTATGTCAGCTCTACTTTATATGTCCGTACTGAGTATACTTTATTAGTAGATTAATGCACCTCAGTACAGGTACTTTTCCATATATCCTATAACCTACTTCATAGAAGTTCTAGAAAGTGGATCCGCATCTTGCTGTAAACTCGTAATAAGTTAAAACTTAAGAACTGTACAGCTCTCAGGCTGATATTGAGATAAAGACATTTGGTTCCATGCTTCACCCCTGATTAACACATGTGACTGCAAATACAAATGCAATCATAAGTAGGAACAGAAGGCACTCAAGTGATAGGATGTTTAATTATTTACCCCTAATCCAAACATGAGTAATTATACAATAAAGCATTGCTGTATACTGTGGTGCAGCAAACACCACTGTATCCCCAATGGCAGAGCACACTAGTACAGGAGAAAGCCATCATTGAGAAGTGACAGATGTCAATCAATGAACTATATTGTCATTTGTGCAGAACTCTTCGCAATTATCTAGTCTGTCATTGACCACTCAATCCTCCATGTAACCATGTTTACTCCATGTCAAACAATAATTTAATTCCAGTCATGTTCATCATCATTTCAGTAATAAAGTGGTATAAAAACAGAGTTTTTATTACAGATAGGTTTTCAGGGTACATTGTGATGTTGCTGTTTTACTGTCTTATGGCCTGTGTTCACTTGTTGCTGTTAGAATCTGGCATATCTCCAACTGGATTCTGCCACTGAGATATGACTGAGATCAGTGTTCTAAAAGACATAAGAGGTCGGAAACTGTTTCTGCACTAAAGGTCAACATAATATGTTTAGACATGGTCAACATTTTTTCCTTGGGACTCCATTAGTGACACTAAATTTATTTATTAAAAATGCTGCAGCAAACAACAAAATCAAGATACAAGAACATAAATTGTGTTGCGCTCACTTATAACACATATGCATTAGGTACTGCAGGACCTTAGACTTGGACCTCAACAAGAGATTGACATAGTAGAAGACTTCAGTGTTACCACATCCAGCGAGAACACACTGACAATAACACATGCAATGACAGCATCAGCACACCTGCAGTACCAGGAAAAAAATGTACTGATAATATGGGATAATGTCTGTCAGGCAGCATGAAAAGTAAATGACTCCCCTCTACATATTTTGAAATCCGGATTTACTGTGAGCACATTATATCTAGTAATATAGAGTATGAAAATATCTGCATAAAATTAATCAGCTATGCTGATAAACTGATAGGGCAAATATGTAACTACATAGGTTGACTATAATTGCTAAGTTCTCTGCTGCTAAGTTTAATGTTGATGGACTTTTACTTTTTCCTATGAAATAAGAGCAAGTATCAGACAAATAAATCCACACTATCACCTGAAATTGGAACTTTTTCGGAATGAATAATGAGCCACATTCAGTTCAAATATAGCATATAAAATCACACAATAGAAAACCGGACCAATGTGAAACAAAAATATATTAAACCCAGTTTAAATATATCAGTATAAAGATCTTAAATTGAAAATACTCCTCATACTTAAAGACAGAAACATTGCAGCGGAGTTCCCAAAAAGTTCTCTTGTTTCAAGGAGTTTATCAAAATCTCCTACTTAGATATCTAGTTCAACCCTCTCTATTAAAATAAATATCTGCTTGTAAAGTCTTTTCATATCAGATATGTTTCTATAACACATTTACAGTTTCAGTGGCATAGTTATACTCTTAAGTCTAATCTAATAGTTAAGAGTAGTTTTCCCCATGTAACATCTGTTACAGGACACATGATTAGCTTAACAAATAATTGTCTGTGATGTTCATGTATAAATACCCTTAGTGCTAAAACCTTGCCATCATTCACAATGGAAAAAATGGAAATAAATTAATAATCCTACATTGTAAACATACTGCATGGAAAGGTGCCCCCATATTTCAAAATGATTTCTATTTTACCCCATTTTATCCTGCGGCGATCAAGGAAGGTTTTAATAACATATACTTTGAGGAAAACACTTTATATACAATTTGTATGGCAGCAACAATTTGAAATATATGATTGTACCCATTTGTTCTTTCAGTCATCACAGCTTACCAACAGACAGGTACAAAAAGGTGAGAATTGTTTTCTAGGGAAGTAGGAAGGCAGGCCGTGTAAACACGTACGCTTTATGTATTGCTACGGGCATCTGTATTATTTTTGTGTGTGAAAAGTTTTTTTTTCAGCTTTGAACACTTAATCTTGGGCACAATATATTTTTCCTTGAAAGAATGTAAGACTAGATTTATTTCCTTTGTCAAGACTTTTTGTCTAGGCTATAGTTGGACCACAAGTTTGGACAAAGTGCTTCCCAACCCCAACTAAATTGAATTATTTCACTTTTGGCCAGTCTTACCCTTCAGCTTAAGACAATGTATAGAAACACAAGAAGGAAGTTATCCAGATTGTATGCAGGAGCTGGATAAGGCAACAGAGCTATCAAGAAGTATTACCTTAGAGTAGATTTTATATATGATATTATGGAGTCGTGTCATGTCTTTAATGTCTGTATGGAATTTGCATGTACTCTGCAGTACAGTGTTCACTGTTTCATACGTGCATTTCTAAATGTACAGAACATGAACATAAACTGATACTTGAGAATACCAAGAAGTGGGGGATGTAACATGAAAGGAATAGATGCAGCCATGTTTTGTCAGCAGTAATTCCGCATCCATATCTGTTTTGGAGCTGCCACTATATGATGGTCAAACCAATACTTTGTAAAACAGGAGAATGAGTTTGAAGCCTAATGTTGACAGTTGCAACTGCCATTGTACACAGTACTGTATGATTCAGCCAATGTCTTTTCAACCCACTGTCTTCTGTCCTTGACTCTGTATTTACTGATTTATTGATTTGTTTGCCAGGATGTTTGGTATCATTGCTTCTATGTTTATTTATACATCGACTTACTTATTTGCTTGTTCTTTTTGATATCTATTTTTCTATCTGTCTGCTTGTTCATTGGTTGAGATATTTGGTCCTCTTCAAACCTTTTCAGTGACAAAACCAAGCCACAAGTTCAGGTCAGCATTACGCGAACTTGTGTATAGACAGACAGATAGATGCGTAAGTATGGATTGTTTCATGTAGTCTGTCTTGAGAGATAAGGAGAAAGGAGGAGTATCAAGTAAGAATGCACACAGGCACATGCAGGATGTGCAATCCTCCCCAGAGACAGTAACCAGACATCATGAGTGAAACCAAGACTTGGGAGACACATGTTTCCATTAAGTCACTGCATTTCAATCTGTATGTCCTCTGCATTTTTCTTTGGTTCGAAGACACAAAAAATATGTTAATCTCAGCCAATTGTTTTCCTGTGTTACCCCACTGCAATCATAGGTTTATAGGTTCATAGGTGTGTACTAGGGTAATTGCCCTGGAGCCTTTACAAGCCTAGCTCATAGAAGTGCCCTGGCATTGTGCCGACCAACATTAGTTACAAGTGACTCTATCAATTAGAGCCACTGGAGTGATCCCCGGGGTGAACTTTCTATTTCCCATCCACTCATCAAGATTTCTCTTGAAGAGGTCCAGTGAGCTTCTCTGCTTAACATGTATGGGAAGTCTATTCCAGAGCATGGGCAGTCTCTGAGTTATGAACCTGTCCCTCCCGCATGTTCTGTTGATTGTGGTAATGAGGTTGAGGTCTCTGGAGCATGGAGTATGGAGGGATTGGGATTTCTTTACATGTAGCATTTCTAACACAGTTGGGTCAGACATGGCTTTGTAAGTCAAGCAGAGATCGCCTCTTAGTAGATGATATGAGATAGAGAAAAGCTGGAGTTTTTTGGGTCTGTCTGTGTAGGACATGTGTTTAAGACCTAGGATCATCTTCATGAGGTACTTTTGTGGCCTCTCCAGCTGTTGCAGGTGTCTAGTGTGGTACATGCCAAATGAGGCATTATACTCAATGATTGATCTAATGAGGGAAGAGAAGAGAGAAATGATGACCACTTTCTTCCTGGATGCAAAACCTTTGGTAATGAGATGTGCCACATAGAAGGACTTTCTGACCACAGTGGCAATGTGGTGATCAGAGGAGAGGTTGCTTTCAACCTTTGTCCCCAAATCTCTTATAATGCCTTCAGTGTTCAGTGGGCTCCCATTGATGTGGTAATTAGTGGGAACTGAGTTTTTCCCAAAGGGGATGACAATGCATTTTTTGGCAATAAGCTTAAGGCCATGATTTTGACACCAGCCATTGGTCTCAGTGAGGCCTTTCTGTAGGATGTCTGCATCACTTGGGGAGTTAATAATGGCTCCCAGCTTGCAGTCATCTGTGAACTTGGTCAGCCAGAGTCCCTCTATGCTAGCCTGGACTTCTGAGAAGTAGATGCCAAACAGGAGAGGACCCAGGACCAATCCTTGTGGGACTCCACTTGTGACTGGTTGGCAGTTTGACTTGGAGTCTGCTACTTTCACACTGTGGGTTCTATCTGTGAGCCAGTTTGCAACCCACCTAATGAAATAGGGGTTGATGCCTAGTTAGGTGAGTTTATCAATAATTCCTGAGTGAGGAATGGTATCAAAGTCCTTGGCCAGATTGAGGTAGGCTGTATGAACTGCCTTACCATCATTCACAGCTCTGGTGACTGACTCAAAGAAGCCAACCAGGTTGAGCAGGCATGATCTACCTTTCACAAAAACAAATTTCGTGGAATCTAGAGTTTGGAGATTCCCTATATCCTTGTTAACTAGATCCATGATGATGCACTCCAAACCCTGACATATCAGACTTGTCAGGCTAATGTGATAATTTCCAGGGTCTGTAGTTACTCCTCCTTTATGGAGAGGGATGACTGCAGCAGTGTGCCATTCGGTAGAGACAAAGCCTGAAGTGAAGTTGTGAGTGAACAGGGCACACAGATGAGGTGCCAGTTCACTTTGTAATTCTTGCAGAACACAGCCAGGGATATTGTCAGGTTCCATGGAAGCTGTGTTCTTGGCCTTGGACAATGCAGCTTTAACCTGTGCTGCAGTAACGCTGGATGCCTGGTATTCTTCTGGTATTGAGACTGGTCCTTTGGTGGGGAGAGAGGGGTAAAGTTGACACTGAATCTCCTGGCCAGTATGTTAGCAATATCTGTTGGCTCAGTATAGGAGGTACCATTGTGCAGTAACTCAGAGCAAACCTGTGTATTGCCATGGAGATTATTGATATAACTATAGAAGGCTTTGTGGTTGTTTTTAGTGTCTGCCTCAATTCTGCCTTCATAGCTGGCTTTAGAGGTTTTGATGAGGGATCTCAACTTTTTGTTGAGGCTGATAAGGGAATTTTTCCATTTTTTTTCTTCAACAGTTTCTTCCTTTTTGTATAGTTTATTAATGGCAGGGGATTGCCAGATTGGCTTCCTTTTTTTGGATGAGAGCATCTTCATTCTGTTGGGTATGGCTAGTTCCATGCATTTATGTGCATGTTCGTACAGTGCATTGGTGTATGATTTGGCAGTTTTGCATCTATTTTCCATTGACATGGGTGCTGTGAAGTTAGCCACCTCTGTTTTTAGGAGTCCAAAGTCAGCTTTGGAGAAGTTTTTCATGGTGGATACTTTTGCGGGGGTGGGGGGTGGGGGTGTGGGTGAGATATGGATTTCCATGGTGATTAATTTGTGGTCGGATCTAAACAGGGAAGAATTGATTACTGGTGTAGAGCAACAGTTGCCCATGTTAATAATAACCAGGTCAAGGATGATGCCTCCTCTAGTGGGAGTAAGAATGAGCTGGTCCTGGACATTGGAATCAATGAATTCCAGGAAACACTGGGCCAGTGCATTGGTGCATGAGTAGTTTTCCCAGTTGATGGAGGTTTAGTTGAAGTCACCTATTAGAGAGTGTTGGGCAGGATCTTAATAGTTTCCATGGTGCTTAGGAATGTGGAGTGAGAGTCTTGGGACATGGTTGGGGACCTATAGCAGGCTACGAACTGAATCACTGTCTTACCCAATGTTAGTTGTACCTGAAGTATCTCAGATGCGTTATGCTTGGCTACTAGTCTGGAGATGTGCATATCCTTTATGAATATGGAGACACCACTGCCTTTGGAGCTTCAGTTCATGTTCTGGGGCTGAAAGGTGTGGAATGAGTTATAGCCTGGTAGTGCAGGGGTGCTTTCTGCTGCTTTAAACTAGGCCTCCTTTACAGCACAAATATTGATGTTCTCCATTTTGAGGAGTGCTTCAAGCGAGTGCATCTTGAGATTTGGACTTCTAGCATTACACAGCATGACCCTCAGTTTGCATTTATTTATAGCTGTTATGGTTGTAATTTGGTGTTTGGAACACCACCTAAAAGGCACTATAGGGATGGCAAGAACCTTAGCTCATACCCGGAAACCCAGGGGTGACAGATGCAGGCCATCTCTGGCAAAGCATCGAAGTCTGTCAGTCATGTCATCCCAAGCAGATAGATACTGAATCCCCTTAGAATTACACCAGAAACTTAGCCAATTGTTGAAGTTAATCATTTTCTGTTTACACTGTGGTATACACTGTGGTATCATTCTGGGTGACGGTAGGATGCTGCTCAGGGCTAGGGTCATACCTGGCTGGGCCACATAATCCGAGAGCTCCACCATGAATCTTTTCATGTAGTCCAGGGAGGTGCATCTCAGGTAATTCACACCCACATGGACAATGACAGAGTCATGCTTGTACTGGCTGTGGAGTGACCTGAGTGTGTGTGTTGAAAAAATATTATATTGCTCTAGACACTCGGCTGGCTCATCATTGAAAAAATATATTGAGCTCTGCTTACTGCTTCTTACTTTCTGCTTGCTCTTGCTGTGGGATTTGCTGGCTGGATTCTGCTAAAATTCAAAGTCTGGTTATATTTGCATTCACAGTCTGTTGCATACAGAAACTTGCAGAATATACTCTGATGAGAGAATATACTTTGCAGCACCTGTCTTTAAGAGCAGTAACCAATAACTTTTATAATAAACCAAACTGGACAAATGTTGCAGCTTAAAGTACCATTCCAACTTTACTTCTCATATAGTACAGATGATGTGAGAGATATAACATTTACCTCAGGACTTGTGTCCCTACCATACCTCTAACATAACTAGATTTAATACAGACTTTTTATACATATTTTAGTTAAACACACACCCTCTTAGTTTTGGAAAGATACTGGCTTGATGACGCAAATGCTAACACATCTGTTCTTGTCCAAATGATGATAAGTAAACTGTCTTCAAGAAAATGCCTTGTGGATTCTGTAAATGCTGATAAGTAAACTGTCTTCAAGAAAACGCCTTGTGGATTAACTTTCTTAGAAAAACATATTTTTAAACTTTCTTAGAAAAACATGTCCTGTTGTCCAGTGAAAGCAGATTACACTCTTGTCATGTCTGTAAGAAGTACGTTTTCTTGATGTGTGTGTAATACACTCATAAGCAAGTTCCTTATTTTTTTAAGCCACAGTCATTTAGTATGGTTGCTGATCACATATTACTAAACTCTGTTTCTGCATTTAAGCAAGCTTTTTCTTTCAGCATATTTACAACATAATTAATTTCAGCCTTAAATTCATAATATCTAACAATTCCCTCTGTTTTTAAACATACTCAAAACATTTTATACTGATATGTATTTTTTATCACATTATATAGTCTTTTGATACAACAAATCAAAATGCAATTTTACATAGTTAATACAATGATATTAAAGTATTACTGCCAAACTGAATGTATTTAACAACTTTTTCTTTTGCAGACCATTCTGTGAAATTATTTTATCAGTTATGTGCTGTGTCTGCTTTAGTTTAACTTGATTAATTTATTCTTTTGCAATTACAGAATTTAATTTATGACTTAGAACTGTTTCATTAACTCTTTGCAACTTGTTGAATTAACTATGAGACAAGAACCATGTGCTACTGCAAGCATTTATACACTACTGAAAATATACAGTTTCAATGTCATTTTAACCATAACATTATGATCATGTCTTTGAACTGCTCATTAACATCTTGGTTGACAGTGAAGTGAACATAAAGTACTGAACTGGGCTTAGATAATAAATATTTGAAAGCAATTATTTTACTGGGGTCAAGCCAGTGATATTACAACTTGACAAATTACTTTTAAACATATTACAATGTATTCCGTACAGTATGCATTTACACAGACTGTTTGCTATTCATGCATTTCAATCTAGCAGCTATCCTGAACCCAATTTTTTTAAAACATGGTTTTTCACACATATTCATTGCTAGACATTAATTTAATTTGTACTGAATTCTTCTGTATTTGTACATACAAAGACTATAAAGTAAATTTAGTCTAATCTTACAAATTTAATACCATTAATATTAAGCAAAATCTTGGAAAATGTTTATGTCTCTTTAGAAATATCTAGTGGAATTGATACCAAATCCATATGCCCTGTTATTTTCTTTTTTATACCAACATTGTTTTGTCAAAAACATATTAAAAATAGTGACCATTCTTGCTCAATTTATAAATATCTTTACTTTCTTTTGTATATCTTTAATCAATTTTAAGCCATCTCTTGTTTTTTAAACCATCTCTTGTATAACTTTACAGTTTAACAGGTTGTAAATACAATTTAATACTAAAATATCTTATTCTGTCAGGTTCAATCTGTTTACCAATATTTCTAATGCACTAATACCTGTTTTTTCCTCCCCCTAAAAGAGTATTGTTAAGAAGGAACGATATATTATTTCTGCTCTTAACTTTATTTCAGACCCTTTTGCAACACATACTGCTCACACAGTGTGTAAAACTGATAAAGTACCCCTCCCCCTGCAGAACTGCAGTATTGTATATTTGCTTTATAATATATGTCAGCCCAACACATTGGTTATACATTTGCTTTATTAGGTTATTAAACTGTAGACCTTTGTCTGATATGATCATCTTTTCTGTTGCCTTTGCTGTCTACTTCTACTAGTAGTAGTTATTTGTACCCTCCTGTCTACTTTATTTGAACTGTATGTATACTATAATCCATCTGTTGGCTATACTTGATGTAACTAAGGTTTTATTTTTTTTTATTATTATTTTTTATCAGTGACATATATGCACAATTGTGATGTTTTATTATAATTACCAAATAGTGTTGCATGTGAACATTTTAACAATTATGTTTTAAATAATAAGTTTTTAGAAAAACTCAAGCCAATTGTCTAGCAGTCTTGTTTCTTATCTTATCTTTTCAACATTTCCTGTAACTATTCACCCAGTTTAGGAAGGTCTGAGCTCACATTTCAATAAACCATTTTTAGCATTTTTCCTTTAATCATATATATTTTTTAACTTTTCATTTCAGTATTTTTTTATGTATTTAACTGTTCTGACATTCATTTTACAAAGACTGTTTGACTAATACCATCCGTGATTTTATTTCTTTTTAAAATTCAGAACTTTAACTGTTTGGTGTGGTGTTACTATACAATTATAAAAATAATGTAAAAAAATAAATAGATATTCCCCGGGATTCATGAACCTTGCGCCAGGCGCCAGCATAGCGTCGGCGTTATAAAGCCAAATATGGCCACAGAGCGATTCAGGTATGAAGCAATCCCACGTGCACTACCGGCGTGCGCCGGACCTCGCCGCCCGGCGTAGGTATGCTAATCACACTGTGTGCGGTATTGCACCATGCAAATGAAGGCAAATAGCGATCCACGAAGTGGGGCATGCGTAGCGTAAGGGCACGGCAATGTAAACCGAAAAAACGGTTTACATTTACCCAAACATGACCAAGGAGTAACGGAAGGCTGTCAACGTCAGGTATCATACAGGTGCAATATGCCAATGGCGAAAGGCACCGAGAATGTCCAAAGAAAACATGGCACAAACTGTAAATAATGACAAAAATGTCATGTACGTAGAAACCACAGCAGAACCCCCAGATATGTGTACAGAAGGTGCAAAGCAATGAAATAATATGACAATGTCCTAAAAGAGCTGTATAATACACATCAGCTGTACAGCCACCACACACCATAGTATGTATGGAAAGCCTCAACCCCAGCGCAAGGGTTGTCAAGGAGTGGTGACAGTGTTCGGCGCCGTAACCATGTATTAGCAGTCAATGCCATGCAAATGAGGCAGATAATAGTGAATCGCAAAGCTGGCGCCGGTGTAAGGATGGAGCAAACGGCGCAGCGGTACTACACCGAGTGGCCTACATGACATACATGTCAATCGCAGAGGGGTGTGCCACTGTAGGAGGAAGCATATTGGAGGCCAGCAAACCTGGGCTGTACAATGCACATCACAGCAGCAGGACCGGCGTGTGAGGAAATAGATGCGCTGAGAGTACATAATGCGCGCACAGATGCATGTGCACGAGGATGACTACGTTCCCCAACCCAGTCATGTGGCTTCCCAGTCAACAACCACGGATATAGGAAGGTAATGCGGAGAATATGAGGAAATGCGGAAGCAGTGTAATTGGAGCCGTAATGAGCAATCAACACCAATCAATCCAGGAAGGGCAAACGGCGGCAGCTGACAACTCTGCATGCAGACTCCTGCATAACGGGAAAGGGGAGGCATATGAATGCAAAGATAGTAGGGGATGTAGTAGAAATGCAAAGAGCAAAGAACCGAAATAGCACAGCCAAGTACAGAGGTAGCATAACTGCGGCTGCAGATAAAATGCATCATATGCCATGTGCCTGCAGGATGCAGTAATGTAAGATGCAAAGCTAAGCCAATGCAGGCAACTGTAATGTAACACTAAAGGCAATACCGTTGCAGTTGCAACCGTAAAACACCGAAAATAATCCATGGATACGGCTGCACAGACACACCCAATGACATCACCGGGTATACAGCACAACAGTATAAAGTGTGAATGCACACAACACACAGCGCGATTTCCCAAACACCGCACCGTAGGGTGTAAACACACGGGGAACTTTTAATATGTATATGGTGGTTGCCGCCGTGGCCGTGATGCATAGGTATGTGGCAGAGACAGACGGAGTTGCGGAGGACGGTGCCGACAACTACCGTAGTCCTCACAGGAGAAGGAGAGTGTTCAGACCAAGGGTGACCTACCAGGGGCTGCAAGACCTGGAGATAGTAGAGCGCTACAGGGTGGACAGGGACACGTTACAGCAAATAGTGGAGCTGTGCCGGCCACGCCTGAGAACAAGAGACAACAGAGGGGAGCCCATCCCAGTGGACACAAAGGTATGTGTGAGCTTGCGAATACTGGCTACAGGTACCTTTCAAAGGCCAACCGGGGATATAATGGGTATCTCACAGGCATCAGCATCTAGGGTACTACACCAGTTCCTGGATACTATGTTACGACATGCCCATGAGTATATAAACTTCCCCAGATCTCAGGAGGAGTTGGCTAGCAATATGCTCCGCTTCCACCGTGTGGCACAATACCCGGAGGTACTGGGTGCGATCGACTGTACGCACATAGAAATCAAGTCATCGCCCGAGGAGCAGGGTAGACGCTACACAAACTGCAAGGGATACCCCTCCATCAATTGCCAGGTAGGTATTGCAATGCGCAGGGCATTATCATGGATGTGTGCTGGCAGCCCTGGAAGCTACCACGACTCCCATATCTGGCATGCCTCACAGCTGTATCAGGTATTCGCCAGGGGGGACATCACACAAGGTCACCTTGTGGGGGATGCTGGCTATGCACTGGAGCCGTGGCTGATGACACCCATCAGAAATGCACACACACACACACATGCAAGAACGCCATAATGAGGCACACGCACAAACCAGAATAATCATAGAGCGTGTGTTTGGGATGTTGAAATCACGGTTCCGGTGCTTGGATACATCCGGTGGAGCCTTGCAGTACTCTCCAGGCACATGTGCCCACATATTCATAGTATGTTGTATGCTACACAATATGATTCTGCGGAAACAGCTGCTGCAGGGACATAATGGTGTAGGGCCACCAAGCCCGCCACAACTGCCAAGGCAAGCACAGGCACAGGGCGTTCAGCGCCATGAACACGCTGTGCCAGCCCCAGTAGGTAGACGGAGGCGTACCCAATATGCCCACGCCCTGGCAAAGAGGGAACGCATAGCACATACTTTGACAGCGTAGGCCCCATGGACTGACACCTCCTTACCTGCACACACAGTGAAATGGACGCCACACAAACATGTCCGCCCGTAATGTGTACCGTATGGCCGGACCTATGTGTGACTCCAACAAAGGCACCACCCAAACACTGCACACCCAATAGCCAGCAGACCATGGAACGCCAACACCTCACCGCACGCCGGTTCTACAGCACACGGCGTAGCCGTATGCTGCCACTATCGCAGCAAGTCGACCACATATGTACTTATGTGCATACACAGATACGGAAATAGATATCAGTACACATGTAGAAATATATGTACACATACACAGATATAAAGTACAACAGGTTAATATGGAACCCAGGGATGCAAGTTCACAGATAAGTAAGACGCGAAATCTCCACATAGTAAACATAGTGACCGACAACCCGATCATCCGGGAGGGTGGGCAGAGCAGGGAACGCCAGCCATGGAAATGTCAACCTGCATCAATACATATCCGCATGTTGGGATGATCACCAGTCCACGGTACAGTAACGGGATATGTGCGTGTCATATCCATAGGATATGATTGCGGAGGTACACGCCGCCGCCGGCGATGCGGCCAACGTAGGTATTGTGTGCAACTGTCGGTGCGAAAGCGGCAAGCATACCAGTCAAGTGTACGTCATTATGAGGAACGTACCTCAGTTGGGGTCTAAAACAGTTCATGTTCCTCGCAGTTCCTCAAAGTTCCACATTGAAAATGTCTGTCAAACATTCATTGTTAGGAATGTATTTAAATGACATCCTGGTAAATAGAAATTAATCACACAGTGTGTAAAACTGATAAAGTACTCCCCTGCAGAACTGCAGTATTGTATATTTGCTTTATAATATATGTCAGCCCAACACATTGGTTATACATTTGCTTTATTAGGTTATTAAACTGTAGACCTTTGTCTGATATGATCATCTTTTCTGTTGCCTTTGCTGTCTACTTCTACTAGTAGTAGTTATTTGTACCCTCCTGTCTACTTTATTTGAACTGTATGTATACTATAATCCATCTGTTGGCTATACTTGATGTAACTAAGGTTTTATTTTTTTTTATTATTATTTTTTATCAGTGACATATATGCACAATTGTGATGTTTTATTATAATTACCAAATAGTGTTGCATGTGAACATTTTAACAATTATGTTTTAAATAATAAGTTTTAGAAAACTCAAGCCAATTGTCTAGCAGTCTTGTTTCTTATCTTATCTTTTCAACATTTCCTGTAACTATTCACCCAGTTTAGGAAGGTCTGAGCTCACATTTCAATAAACCATTTTTAGCATTTTTCCTTTAATCATATATATTTTTTAACTTTTCATTTCAGTATTTTTTTATGTATTTAACTGTTCTGACATTCATTTTACAAAGACTGTTTGACTAATACCATCCGTGATTTTATTTCTTTTTAAAATTCAGAACTTTAACTGTTTGGTGTGGTGTTACTATACAATTATAAAAATAATGTAAAAAAATAAATAGATATTCCCCGGGATTCATGAACCTTGCGCCAGGCGCCAGCATAGCGTCGGCGTTATAAAGCCAAATATGGCCACCGAGCGATTCAGGTATGAAGCAATCCCACGTGCACTACCGGCGTGCGCCGGACCTGCGCCGCCCCCGGCGTAGGTATGCTAATCACACTGTGTGCGGTATTGCACCATGCAAATGAAGGCAAATAGCGATCCACGGGGCATGCGAAGCGTAAGACGGCAATGTAAACCGAAAAACGGTTTACATTTACCCAAACATGACCAAGGAGTAACGGAAGGCTGTCAACGCCAGGTATCATACAGGTGCAATATGCCAATGGCGAAAGGCACCGAGAATGTCCAAAGAAAACATGCACAAACTGTAAATAATGACAAAAATGTCATGTACGTAGAAACCACAGCAGAACCCCCGGATATGTGTACAGAAGGTGCAAAGCAATGAAATAATATGACAATGTCCTAAAAGAGCTGTATAATACACATCAGCTGTACAGCCACCACACACCATAGTATGTATGGAAAGCCTCAACCCCAGCGCAAGGGTTGTCAAGGAGTGGTGGCAGTGTTCAGCGCCGTAACCATGTATTAGCAGTCAATGCCATGCAAATGAGGCAGATAATAGTGAATCGCAAAGCTGGCGCCGGTGTAAGGATGGAGCATACGGCGCAGCGGTTCTACTCCGAGGAGTGGCCTACACGTGATAAATGTCTATCGCAGAGGAGTGTGCCACTGTAGGAGGAAGCATATTGGAGGCCAGCAAACCTGGGCTGTACAATGCACATCACAGCAGCAGGACCGGCGTGTGAGGAAATAGATGCGCTGAGAGTACATAATGCGCGCACAGATGCATGTGCACGAGGATGACTACGGTCCCCAACCCAGTCATGTGACGGCCTCACCGTCAACAACCACGGATATAGGAAGGTAATGCGGAGAATATGAGGAAATGCGGAAGCAGTGTAATTGGAGCCGTAATGAGCAATCAACACCAATCAATCCAGGAAGGGCAAACGGCGGCAGCTGACAACTCTGCATGCAGACTCCTGCATAACGGGAAAGGGGAGGCATATGAATGCAAAGATAGTAGGGGATGTAGTAGAAATGCAAAGAGCAAAGAACCGAAATAGCACAGCCAAGTACAGAGGTAGCATAACTGCGGCTGCAGATAAAATGCATCATATGCCATGTGCCTGCAGGATGCAGTAATGTAAGATGCAAAGCTAAGCCAATGCAGGCAACTGTAATGTAACACTAAAGGCAATACCGCTGCAGTTGCAACCGTAAAACACCGAAAATAAATCATGGATACGGCTGCACAGTCACACACAATGACATCACCGGTATACAGCACAACAGTATAAAGTGTGAATGCACACAACACACAGCGCGATTTCCCAAACGCCGCACCGTAGGGTGTAAACACACGGGAACTTTTAATATGTATATGGTGGGTGCCGTGGCCGTGATGCATAGGTATGTGGCAGAGACAGACGGAGTTGCGGAGGACGGTGCCGACAACTACCGTAGGCCTCACAGGAGAAGGAGAGTGTTCAGACCAAGGGTGACCTACCAGGGGCTGCAAGACCTGGAGATAGTAGAGCGCTACAGGGTGGACAGGGACACGTTACAGCAAATAGTGGAGCTGTGCGGCCACGCCTGAGAACAAGAGACAACAGAGGGGAGCCCATCCCAGTGGACACAAAGGTATGTGTGAGCTTGCGAATACTGGCTACAGGTACCTTTCAAAGGCCAACCGGGATATAATGGGTATCTCACAGGCATCAGCATCTAGGGTACTACACCAGTTCCTGGATGCCATGTTACGACATGCCCATGAGTATATAAACTTCCCCAGATCTCAGGAGGAGTTGGCTAGCAATATGCGCCGCTTCCACCGTGTGGCACAATACCCGGAGGTACTGGGTGCGATCGACTGTACGCACATAGAAATCAAGTCACCGCCCAGGGAGCAGGGTAGACGCTACATAAACCGCAAGGGATACCCTCCATCAATTGCCAGGTCGTGTGCAATGCGCAGGGCATTATCATGGATGTGTGTGCTGGCAGCCCTGGAAGCTACCACGACTCCCATATCTGGCATGCCTCACAGCTGTATCAGGTATTCGCCAGGGGGGACATCACACAAGGTCACCTTGTGGGGGATGCTGGCTATGCACTGGAGCCGTGGCTGATGACACCCATCAGAAATGCACACACACACATGCAAGAACGCCATAATGAGGCACACGCACAAACCAGAATAATCATAGAGCGTGTGTTTGGGATGTTGAAATCACGGTTCCGGTGCTTGGATACATCCGTGGAGCCTTGCAGTACTCTCCAGGCACATGTGCCCACATATTCATAGTATGTTGTATGCTACACAATATGATTCTGCGGAAACAGCTGCTGCAGGGACATAATGGTGTAGGGCCACCAAGCCCGCCACAACTGCCAAGGCAAGCACAGGCACAGGGCGCTCAGCGCCATGAACACGCTGTGCCAGCCCCAGTAGGTAGACGGAGGCGCACTCCAATATGCCCACGCCCTGGCAAAGAGGGAACGATAGCACATACTTTGACAGCGTAGGCCCCATGGACTGACACCTCCTTACCTGCACACACAGTGAAATGGACGCCACACAAACATGTCCGCCCGTAATGTGTACCGTATGGCCGGACCTATGTGTGACTCCAACAAAGGCACCACCCAAACACTGCACACCCAATAGCCAGCAGAGCATGGAACGCCAACACCTCACCAAGACGCCGGTTCTACAGCACACGGTGTAGCCATATGCTGCCACTATCGCCGCAAGTCGACCACATATGTACTTATGTGCATACACAGATACGGAAATAGATATCAGTACACATGTAGAAATATATGTACACATACACAGATATAAAGTACAACAGGTTAATATGGAACCCAGGGATGCAAGTTCACAGATAAGTAAGACGCGAAATCTCCACATAGTAAACATAGTGACCGACAACCCGATCATCCGGGAGGGTGGGCAGAGCAGGAACGCCAGCCATGGAAATGTCAACCTGCATCAATACATATCCGCATGTCGGGATGATCACCAGTCCACGGTACAGTAACGGATATGTGCGTGTCATATCCATAGGATATGAGTGCGGAGGTACACGCCGCCGCGATGCGCCAACGAGGTATTGTGTGCAACCGTCGGTGCAAAGCGGCAAGCATACCAGTCAAGTGTACGTCATTATGAGGAACGCACTCATTTGGGGTCTAAAACAGTTCATGTTCCTCGCAGTTCCTCAAAGTTCCACATTGAAAATGTCTGTCAAACATTCATTGTTAGGAATGTATTTAAATGACATCCTGGTAAATAGAAATTAATCATAGTAATTCATTAAAGGTTCTTCATTGTAAGTAAATCAGCATATTTTAACCATCCTATGACCTACTTAGCTGAAGTTGTTAGTATGCCATTAGTATGTGTTCCACATTATGCCCATTTGTTCCACATTAGTAATGTGTGTGTTCCTCATTTTGGAAATGGAAGGTTGAGAGCCATGGCGGCAATATGTGTATGTGTGAGGTGAGGTTGTCGTGTGTTCCGCTGTGTGTGTGTAATGTGTGTGCCACTGTAAAATGTGTATGTAGGTGACATGTCACAGGCGGAGTGTAATAACATGCGAAGGCATACAGTACAGGAACCATAGGCGTATGTACAGCAGTACCCACAAAGTAGTACTGACATCTCCTCAGTGGCTATGCGCGTGGCGACGTAAAACGATGCAAAGCGGAAATGTCCCAGAATGTACCACAGGGCCATAGCCAACAGGAGATGCAAAGGACGCATGTACAAACCATGACCGTATGTATGGCGCCATATGGTAGACTCAACACGATACGTCGGCAACGTTACACAGCATCAGGCATGTACGGCGAAAATACGAATGTGCTATCCCGGCACCGATCGTGAACACTTACGGTCCCGTAAATACCGCTGTGTGTTCCACGACCGCTAAGTAAGCAAGCGGCACACGAATAGGAGGCTACCGGTAGCATACAGGCCGTCCCAAGTATAGGACCACAATCACCGTAACTATCAGTGACAAAATGCCAATGGATAGTAGGCACGGACGAACATCCGCAGATATATAACCGATGTGAAGGAGGAATACGTGCAGGAAGCACACATGCAGGCGATACCGACACCACACGACATCAACAAAACAAACATTCCCAGAACAACAGACAGGTAACCTGCAGCTCCCCAAGCAGGGATGGAGCACACACACAAGCATATCTTGTATGTATAAATGCAAGACCCACACCCCGTACCCGCCACCCACATCCGCAGATATACCCCATCGCACATATCAAAGGGATAACAGCTAAAACCGTAGCAAAAACATACAGGCAGTCAATGACAGCGGCATACCCGCAACAAGCCGCGTGGGAAACACTAGCAGCAGCTGATGCATCCTTGCATCCGTTGTGTACAGGAATATAACAGCTATGTTACACATCTGAATGCACAATGCCATCGACAGACGCCGCCAGGACACGGACACCCACATGTCAAACAGAATACCATACCCAACACACACAATCCACGGCTAACACCACAGCGTAATGTACCTGACACCACACATAGCGTATGCAGTCACACAAACATTATACAATACATACCATCCCCACGAAGGTAGTGCAAATAACTAACGGCCACACGAGGAATGAACCATGGCCTAGTTTCCGGTAACGCATTTAATGGAGGAGGATCACCAGTGATATGCGCATAAGTACACACCGAGGAACAGCTATTGGCGTGATGAACCCACATGCCTCAGGTGACGAATAATAAAAGGAAGACTCCTGGATATTCAAACCGTATGTTCATAACGAACACAAACGCTATTGAAAGGAAATACTGAGAGGAAGATATTGACGAATACAGAAGCGAAGGCCGGAAAGGTATGTCGAACCCACGAGATGTACTGATGTGTAACGCATGATACGTATGACTAATCTGCACTGTATGTGAACGATGTGTGTAAGTAAAGATACCTGTCCATTAGGCAGAGAGTGGTGAAAGGTGGTTATGTAATGCTAAGCCGCTGGAGCATACCAACGACTGTGGACAACGTGTGCACAGCAGTGGGACAACATGTACACAGACGTGATAACCCAAGGTCCGCCATAGGGATTCCAAACACAGAACAATGCCACCACCCACGCCGATGCTGTCAGTGGATATCGAACAATGAAGCCCCACAGCAGGGGATAGGCCATGTATGTATAGTGTCACAGCACACATGTGCATGGGCATATACCGTCGATGTCATACGGAATGTGCGCACGACGCACGTATCCCACGCAGTAGGGTGACTATGTCAATTATGTGTAATGCAAAGCTGTCATGATGGATATGTTCAGAAATCATAGACAGTATCACAGGCATAGCATGCATGATGGAGGGATGGCCTAATGTTATGTACATAAACAAGATATGTATGGCCTGCACATATGGGACAGTGTAGTAGCAGAATAGGTAACCGAAATGGAGGGAACAGCAAGTAACCATGTCCAAACGTTCCGTAGCATGTGCAATGTGTGCCACAATGATGTCCGGCAGGGCCGTGTAAACACATGTGCAATGTACACAGTAGTGTCACCCTCCCATGGTAGTGTCCACTGAACGGCAGAAGTGGATGTCAACTGTATGTCTATACAGTACTTCCGCTGTGGTGGTACCATGGGTCTGTGTCACCCTACCAGCAAGGGAGCTATCACATGACTAGTGACACAGTGTGCCCCTGTGGGATGTGCACAGGACCTATGTCCCACAGCACGGTGTGTGTCCAGTCTGTGGATGTCACACAGACGCCCGGGCTGAGCAATGTGGCATGTGTGCACACATGCAGGACTGCTCCTCCCACCCTGCCCACTGCAAACGCCATGTAGGAGTACTACATGCATCAGTAATGCGGAGAACATGGCCCATGGCAGAGTAGATTACACCCCTGTGTTAGTGGTATGCAGGTGAGTACAGATGTGTTACATGACTGTCATTTGCATATGTAAACTGTCTGAGCCGGGTAGACATCACAGCATGACTATACTGAGACATGTAACGTTGTATCCATTGTGTAAGGTACACCACATATGTGTTATTGTAACACTGCCCGCGTGTACATGTGTGTATGGCACAGGTACAAGGGCACCCAAGGTATCAGCTAGACATACGGTCCAGAAATGCGTGGTCCTGCACATGTGTACCCACGCCATGGTGGAATATGGCAACCACAGCACCATGTGGGGCATGTGTGTGTACAGCAACCATGTACAACGTGATATGCATGTATAGGGACAGTATCCATGTGATACACACTGCATGACTGTCACTATGCAAAGGTGATGTGTATGCACTATGTGTGATGTAACTGATGCAATGATATCTACATGATATATCTGCCACACTGACACCTGTATGGTTGTTAGCAATATGAGTAGGATGAGCTAGAATGCTGCCAGGTATGTAGATGTGGTATATGTAGGCATGGACAATACTCTGTGACAGCAGGTAGTGTACATATGCAAATAGTGAGCATGAGGGGCCACATGACTGAGGACTGTGCAATGTCACACGTCCCTGACTTGTTGTAGTTAGCATGATATGCCTGCACCACTGTGTGACCTGTACAGGAGGCACATGGCGTAACATCCTGAGACATAGGGTACGATGTGATGCTGGATGTGTACATTGGCAATAGCATAAAGTGGAATGGCGCTGAAGGGCAAAGAGCGGATCATGTCTGATGTGATACCCTCTGTACCACCCCAACCACCCATGCAATAGTATGACAGGTGGCCAGCATGGGATGTGGTGTGCTGTGGCACAGAAGCCCAACAAGGGTGCCAGTAAAGGCATGCAGGTAGTCAATGAGTGTGTGAAGCATGTATGTCAGGATGTGGCCCAGTGCCATACTGAATGGCCCAGTCATGGGTGTACAAATGCAGCCCCATACGTGCAATGCAGTACCACCCATGTGTAGTGTGATAGATGTGGTAGTGTGGTGGTCAGGGTACACAACGTACATGAATGGGCTAGCAGTCAATGCAGTGTGCTGCTGCAGAGACATGTAACAGCCAGGTTGGCGGGATACAACAACTACGGAGATTGAGGTGACATTGGGACTGTGTTCCCGGACATAACATGTGCATGGCAGTACTATGTATGTGTCCACAGGGTTAATACAATGTCCAGCCAAGGATTGGAACCCTGTAGTGAGTGAGAGTGTGTATTGTTGGTAGGTACCCCATTGGCAGGCACGATGCCAGCAACATCTGTGTTGGCAATGCCTGCATGACTGTTGTATGCTGCATTGAATGTGGATGTAGTCAAACAGCAGAGACATACCACCACACTGCGTGAGGGCCCACACTGCAAATGTATGGCAGTCATGTGTAGGTAGCTAGCTGTGGAGTATGTGATGCACCATGAGGACACACCATGACTGTCAAGTGACACACCACACACATGTGAACATAACTACCGTGCAACAGCCTGCACATGTGCCCATACAGCACGTGTGCATGGAACAGGAATACCACTGTGGCGTCTGTGAAAAGGCCAGTACCACCATGTCTCTGTGTGGAATAGCATGGTCCCTACCAGTGTGTAAATGTAGCAGAAGTGCACTGTGATCAGTGTTGGCATAGGCACGTAGACTGTCCATCGTACGGGGTGCCATGCCATCAACTACCTCTGTCAGTGGATGTCAGTAATACCGGCTGTAGAGTGTATGTACCATGCATGCTGCTATGGTTGTGTGTTTAGGGTGTGGCTAGCAGGGCTGAGAAGCATGGATGTTCAGCAAACAGAGGGGATGTGTGTAGGCATAGCACACAGACACATGGAGGTTTGGTGCATGCCGAGGGTAGTGTAGGTATGGTATGTGTCGTGTAATGTGTCACCCAGCTATGCGTACTGCATGGCCAAGCATGTGTGGGTACATGGGAGTCCATACTAGGGAAGGGCGTGTTGCTGTCAATACATAGCAGTAGCAACTGTCCTAGGTGCAATGTACAGTATGCCAACACGACCAGCATGTAACCTGTGGTGTACAGTGTATTCACTGTCGCGTGTCACAATGTGCGAGCGGTCACGAACATGGGTATCTGAACATGGATTACCTATGATGCAATGTGTCTTGGGAATATACAGTATGTGTGTAAATCACTGTGTGGTGTGGGAACCACCCACCCGTGTGTGTTGCAGTCCAGGTATGTGCCTGGGAGGTATGATCTGTGTACAATCTGGACTGGCAGGTGTGCCGTGTAGGGCATGGAGGCAGGTCCCAGGCACTGCAGATAAATGACATGTGTGCTGTACTGTGTGTGCAGTGCTTGTGTACAGCACAGTGGAGGGTGTAAGCATTGTCACACATCACTGCATGCTGTGCCTACCTGTGACAGCCCTGCCGGAGACAGACATGTGACACCGCTGCACAGGCAGCATAGCATGTGAAGATGTACATGTGGGCTGCACACCTTAGGCAGATGTCCACAGGTCATGTGTGCCACGGTAGTGTGGTTGAACACGACTATCAGACTGGACAAACACCACATGCCTGCATAACTACAGTATGACCATAGTCAACAGTCCCAGTGACAGAGTAGGCCAATGTACACTATCCCTGCGTGCAGACCACTGGCTACTGGACACCTGGCTAGACACACACCCGGAGGGTTAATTCACCATTGAGCCATCACATGTCCCAGTCCATGTGGGCCGTACAATGTCATCACAGGGTGGTCACAATAGCAGGTGGCAAGGCAGACACGGTGTACCAGGTGATGTGTCATGTGTGCATATGTCGACTAGCACAGCTGCACACATGTCTGCAACATACTGGTGCACGATGTATACTGTTACATGATGTATGGAACTGCACTGTCACCCACTACAGGGCCATCTGACACAGGTGTGTTGTGACAGGTGTAACCCATGTTTGCACAGGATACACACCGCTGTTGTAGGCAGCCATGCTGGTGGCTACCAGTGATATATGCAGTGGTCATACAGACATACCGCACACAGTGTTCATGCAGGAATGTCCATTGTCGTGGACGATGTGCTGCTATGTGAATGTAGGTGTGTGTTGTGAATGTTACACATCCAGAAGACACCATCTGGTGCAGTCATGGTTGTCAACACCAGTACACACATCCACAGCAGTCAGAACCCAGTCCTGACAATGTGTGTCAGTCACCCTCGTACTGTGTGACATATGTGCACATGGCGGAACACCTCCCACTGTCATCTAAGCTGGCTACATGATGGCTGGAATGTGCTGTAGAAATGTACAATGCTGGTAGCCCAATGAAGTACCTGGAATCAGACACAGTACGCTATGTCAGCCATGTAAACCATGCACAACAATGACCGCCCAACAGACACAAACAATGCATTGACACATGGAACATGTGCACATGACAACCCCCAATGAGGTATGTTGCACATATTGATGTACAATTGTCATCTATGGCCATAGCATGGATGCAGACACACATACTCCACAGGTAGTACCATGTGATGTAGGTAGGGGGCATTGCTCGTGTACATGTCACAGTAGCTGTACAGACACATGTCCTGCATAGCCGTCATGTAGGGGTAGCTGTGGTATGTGACTGCTGGACATGCCCATACAAATGACCATGTCCCACAGGAGATGTGTTATGTGTGTACCACATGTGACGTGCTGACAACAAGCTGTGATGTGTACGGCTGCCGGTGTACCTGTGTGACATTGTCTGTGATGGGTGCAAAGGCATATAGTATCGTATTGCATGCCCACAAGCCCCACATAGGTGCATAGCCTGAACATACAATACAAGGAGTGTGTGGGATGATAGCAACCCACAGGAGGAGATGGGTATGGACGGCAGCCCACAACCACATGTGTGTGTACGGTGTTCACGGCCACGACACATGAGCATCTGAGAGGCTAGTGTTACAGCTGTACAGGGTTGCATGCATATATGTTCAGCAACATCCCTGTGTGTCCCACCACTGGCCCGTGGACCGATGGACACCAACCAAATGTGCAGATATGAGATGTGCACAGCACATCACAGATGCCTACTGTAGAACAGGCTTACCGTGTAGACATGTGCACAGTAGGTCTGCGCCAGCTGCAGTCAAACATGTAATGTGCTGAACCACACCAATAGTCCAGGCCATGCCACAGATGGACGTGCATGCATCTGTGTATGTATGGCTGTGAATGTCTCCGCATAGCAATATAGCTGTGTCACCGTTGTGAACAACAATATGAATGGGTTATATGTGTGAGGGGTGCGCCATACGCTGTATGGTCTGATCGACGATACCATCAGTGACCCTGCTATGTGAACATCCCTGTCCCCATACATGGATACCTATGCTGTGCCCAACACCACATTCACAGAGGGAGGGATGGCGGTGTGTAGTGCAGCAGCAGACATGGGGTGGCAGCAGGCACTGGATGTACACATATGTGGTACCCACATCAGTGCAGGCAACCATCCATGTGCACGGGATAGCGGTGTGTGTCCACATACAGCACTGTGTTGATCAATATCCCAGCACATAGCACCTGCCAGGGTTACAGTGTATGCATGGATGTGTGATACCTGCATGCACCAGACACACCCTCAGCAAGCAGCGTGCAGCAGCATACCTCGCTTGAGGCCAGTGTCCACACCATGGCGATAGACATGTTGAATGTCCATATACACATAGCAATGACATATGGAATGGACAGCCACCCTGCCAATATCGTAAACCCCCAGGTGGATCACAACCCAGTGCCATGTATGTGGCATACCCTGCCATACCATGCAGACCTGCCCAGCAAGGCTGCATGAGCTATCACAGTCCTACATGGTGCAATGGACAAAAGGCACTCTCACTATCAACCATACACAGCAGTAATGTGGCGGTGATGCACCCTGTGGTGTCACAGGTGCTGTGTGATGCTCTGGACAATGTGTGTGTGTACATGCTATGCATGGCCTGTCCTGCTAATGTGTCATGGTTACACATTGCCCTATGTCTATCACATGTGCAACACAGGTGAGCTGTGGCAAGTTGTCCAACACCCGTACAGTGCTGTGTGGATGTACATGGCACAACACATGCATGTGCAGGTGTCCATGTGTATGTGTACAGTGCCACTGCTGACGTTCACAATGGCTACAGACGTGATGTGTACTGACATATACACAGCGCCCAGGTGAACAGCAGCACCGACGTCACATGGGGACCTATGCCAGTGATATGGACACAGGTGCAGCCAGGTACACATGTCCACAGCTGGCTAACATCTACATGGTGCGTGTACAGTGTGATGGGGTGGCAAACAGATATGATGTGACACCCACTGCTCAATGGTGTGAAGCCAACACATCGGCTGTGTCACTGCCATGATGCCTTTCACAGATTACTGTGCAGATGTCGTACTTGTCATAGCAATGTATCTCCAACAGTATGCCAGCACAGCAGTGTAAATGTGACCTGCCACCATCATTATGTCTTACAGATAATGCCACGATCCTGGCTTCCTGCATTCAGTCGACAGGAGGAGGAGGTGATCATACCATACCTCCATACTAATCATGACATGTTATTTACTCATGTGCCACAGCAGGCACAGGAACGACAGGAGATGTGGGAGGAGATGTGCAGGAGGGTGAACAGCCTGGGCGGATACAACCGCACTTATCAGCAGATCCGCAGGCACTGCACAGACCTGATCCAGCATGCAAGACAGCGTGCCGCTGCAATCGCCAGACAACAACGTGGGACAGGTGGTGGGCCACCAACCCAGCCCCCACTCACAGCCACGGAGGAGCTCCTGGCCAGTCTGGGGACACCCACGGAACAACACGCAGAAACCCATGCGTCCATCGTGGAGGTGGGTGTCTCCAACTATGAGCTTGGAGCTGCATGGTAAGTCAGGGTTGCATGTTTGTATGATAAGTGACGTGGGGTGGGTGTCATAGTACAACACATAATATAGCAATACATGCCAGGTATATGGCCACACAAGACGCATACTACAGTATGCTATGTTGTGTTAGCAGACATGTGCATAGCACATGCTAACTCACAGATGCATGATGTGACATGCACACTGCTGACTGTGGCGATAGTAATGGATAATGTGTATACCTTTGTGTCATCCCTTTACAGGTACGCCTGGCGTGTCGCAAACACAAGGGTCTGTTGCAGGTAAGTCTGTTGCTAGTCAAAGGCATGATATGGTGTATTGATATTCCCCATGTGTCCAGGCATGACATGCACACCTGTGTGTGCCCCAGTCACGGTATACAGGTTGCACCACCCGACACACACACCACCCATGTACAGTAGATACAACCGTTAGCGAGAGTGGCATGACACCACACGACCTATTGGTGTGTTACGTGCATTCAGCTATGCATACAATGGTGTAGGTGTTCCACAATGGCTGCATGTGTAGTATGCATCGGTATGCCTCTGCAGTATGCACACAGTACCACATAGTGAGCTGTGATCTTGCCAGAGCACAGGTGTTACCAATGTGACCTATGCCCCTGCATCGGGTGCACACGTTGTGACATGGCACATGCCATGTCCCATGCACGTGGATGTCTGGCTGCAACATTTTCACACCATGACATGACCTATGCACGACATAGCAGACATCCACACTGTCTGCATATCTGTAGGGAATGTGACACCTTACACTAGTATGGTTGTATGTCACATGGGCCACCACAGGGCCATGTGCACGATGTCCACCACACACAATTGTCAATGACCCAGACAGACAAGGCCATGGTCGATACCTACAGGCATGTTGCCACACAGTACATCCACAGTGGGTAGTCACCATTGCTGCACCCTGTACACACATAGTGGGCTCATCACTGTAGTGGCCCCCCTGGACATCCGATGTAGTACACCACTGACATGGAATGCCTCTCCACAGCTACTACAGGTGCCTCCAATATCCACCACATACGTGCTGCTGAGCGGCTGAACTGACTTACAGACATGGCAATGTAATGCGTCCAGGTCACGCATCACACAGAAACATAACTGTGTCCTGCTACTGTGCAGTGGCACAGTGCCCGCACTCCACACTGTACAGCTATGTACACAGCTCACACCAACCGCACCTGCACAGACATCCCTGTTACCCATACATTGTATCTGTAGACTGTACACATAACACTGCACCATGACAGCCATTGTGATGTGGTGCATGCGGTGGGACACCATCGTCACATGTCCACATGATACCACACATGTTTGCGGTGTACATGACATAGTGTCGGCAGACATGTGTACTGTCAACTCGCCCGTGGCCACACGGTGTATCACGGTGATGCATGCAAACTACCATGAATGTGTGTACTGCATGCCTACTAAAAGACACCTGCCTGTTGTACTGTTCCCACCAGGGCAGTGTGCATACTGCCACTAGGAATGTCTGGTCTACATTCACTGGTCTGTGGTGTGTGAATGCTGCATGCCACCTGCATTATCACATGCATGATGTCTGTGTGTGTGTGTGTGTGTGTGTGTGTGTGTGTGTGTGTGTGTGTGTGTGTGTGTCTGTATTGTAACTGACGGTATGCCTTTGTATTGACAGGTGCTGTAGGTGAGTTCCCCTCCTGCGGTCCAGCTGATGCTAGTGTCCCCACAGATACTAGTGGTGATGACCATGTGCATGAGGCACAGGCAGGGTCGTCACAGGCAGACACTGTGCCATTGGAGAACATCACACTTACGTCCCCTTCATCCCTGAACACGGTTCGGATGCCGACATACCCCAACACCGCTGCCCACAGATGACTGTCAGTCAGCGCCTGTTGGCACCGAGCAGGAATGTGTGGTGGCTGCAGAAGGTGTGGGTACACACGATGTTGCCAGTGTAATGACTGGTGCAGTGCCACGCAGGCATGTGGCAGGTGCTGCTCGTAGGGGATGCACCGCTAGACATACACCTGCCGTACAGGGTGCAGCAGCTGGTATAACCAGACGCATGTTCCAGACTGTAATGGCGGCGCAGGCACGTGCCGAACGGCAGAACCAGGAAGGGCAGAGGCTGCAGAGGTCTGCAATCCGTTCCTTGAATGACAACATCCAGGCATTGGCGAATGCCCAACAGCATCTTGCCGATGTTCTGGATAGGAGATTGGGTGAGTTGGCTGGTATCCTCGACCGAGGCATGGCCATCCTTGAGCGTGGGCTGTCCGTGCAGGAACACCAGGTAGAGGTGAGGCATAGGGCACGTGGGCGAGGCCAGCAACACCACCTGGTGCAGGTCAGCGTGAGGGCGCCACCTCCCATGCCCACCCACACAGTGCTGGTAGCAGCAGCAGTGCAGCTGCTACTACACCGACCACACCAGGACAGAGCAGGCCACGTGGACGTGGCCCTGGACGGCCCCGGCGTGGGCACGTTTCCAGCGGACATGTGACATCGGAGAGTGGACTGTCTGTACCTACACCCGGTCGTGCCCGCGACCCCAGGCAGGCACGGGTCACGCCGGCAGGCGGACACAGTGAGCCGTAACACCTGCACTGTACAGTCTGGGGCTGCCAAGCATACCCGTGTAGGCATCACAGATGACTGAACTGTGTACACACAAACCCACACACAGCAAACACGACTGTAGGGCTCCACCACACCCACATGCAATCTACACAGTCATGCCCAGTCAATGCACAGGCCCTTACACACACACATGATGTCATCCATTGGTACAGCCCATGCCTGTGGCACACATATCACCCTGTGCATATGATGAAGTCTCTGCCGCATAACTGTGAGCTACACCATCAGTGCATGGTTATGCAAACATATTCTGATGCACAGGGTGGACAAGATAGTGAGAGGTGTATGTGATACCTGTGTCCGCATAGTACGTGATGTGTATGTTGTGGTGTGTGTGTATGGCTGGTGACAGGTGTGTATGTGATGTGGGTTGTGCACTGACATCATGCAGCAGGCATACCATGCAGGACAGGTGCAGCATTCATTGATCTGTGTACACAGTATGCGTGGTGGTTACATGTGTAGCACCATGTTGGTTCAGTTAACCCGTATGACAATGATGGTGTACTTGCATGTGCCTACTGGGAGCACTGTAATTAGTTCCCCACGTAGTCGTGGGTACCCACAGGCATGTCTGGCAACATCAGCATAGCACTGGTACCCGCACCCGGCATGGACCCCTACATAGGAACATAGGCACATGTACATAACAGGGTATGTGCCCTACGACATGTGTGGACCTAGCATGACTGTGTGTGGCTGCTAACACCCCTCAGGATGGGGATGCCACATCCATCAGTCCCCAGTCCCTCGTCCAGCACTGACACACAGATGATGCCTGGCGCATAACTATATCCACACATCCACACGTCATTATTACTCCTGGACGAAGGCAGTCAGGGCCTTTCCTTCACATGGGCTGGCACTCCTCTACGTGTTGTAGGGGGTCTCCGGCCATTGACCCTGTTCCCCCAGCACGCCACACTCATCTTTGTGGTGATGTGTGTGACAGTCGCTTCTGTGCCCGTGTTTGCCTGGAGCCTAGGAAGTGGAATATGCCCATGTCACCCAGGTCAGACATGGCCGTGTATGCCAGGCACAGATCACCACAGAGCAGATGTGCTGTGAAGGTTTACAGCCGGAGTCCCCTTGGTCGTGCAGCTTGTGACACATGTCCTAGCACCATCATCCCCGCCTTGTGTAACGTTTGCGGTCCTTCCGAGTGCTGCAGGCGTCAGGTTAGCTACAGGCCAGATGTGCCATTGTACGCAGTCATTGCTCTGGTGTGTGATGTGTACAGGGATACAATGAACACCCCTGATGTCGATGCGATTCCTTCCAGACCAGGAGGCCACAGTGGAATGTCTTCACACCCACATTGCCATTGTGTGTGTTGACAGAGGTTAACGACAGGTGTCGTAGCCATTTCCATGAACATGTCCACCATCTGGAATGGCTTACCACCTACATGTGACATTGGGCCGAACATGTCCTTCACACTGGGTAGGTCTGCACCTTCTCTGGCATGTAGTAGCAGGCCATGGCTCTGGCACCAGTTATCCATGTCTATGACGCCCTAGGTGGATGTCCGTGTCACATGGGGTGTTGGGTATGGTGGCCGGTGCGTAGTCATCTGCATACCTTGTCTGCCACAATCCCCCTATGATTGCATGCACATTGAAAGGTCGAATGCCATATGGCAGGGGCCCAGGACTGAGCCCTGTGGGCCTCCACTGGAGACCAGATATGAGTGTGACAAGGCACCAGGAACACCAACCCTGTGTGGTGTGACCTCCAACCTTTCTGAGAAGCATCGGGTGACATATGTCCCCACATGTATGCTGGCGAGCCTTTCCATGAGTCCCATGTGGAGTGTGCTCTGAACGCTCCCACCAGGTCATGGTACTGTGTGCAAACCCGTATCCCCATCAATGGCCTTGGTGACCACTCCAGACAGGACGAGCAGGTTCGGGAGGCAGGATCTGCCCTTGACTATGTTGTTGTGGGTATGTTCCAGTATTGGCTGTACACCGCTGTCTGTATCCATGGGCACCTGTATGGACCTCCCCACAGCTTTGCAGACAAGGCTTGTCAAGCGGATAGGGTGTGGCTGTCTACAGTCCATAAGAGCACTACCCTGGCATAGTGGGACCACAGATGCCATATGCCATCCATTGGGGACATAGCCCATAGTAAGGCTAACATGACACAGTGGCCGCATGTGTGGGCCGAGGGCCTCAATGAGGATGGGTAGCACACAGCCAGGGACACCATCGGTGCCCATTGGTGCTGTGTCAACCGCCATAGAGATATGGGATCACTCCAGGCCATATGAGATGTTTGGGAGGCTACACTCTGGTGGGATGGATATGTCCCTTCTTGGGGTGGGATGTATGCATGGAACATGTCCGCTGGTTTGCAGACAATGTCTGTGGGTGCAGTGACCGTTGTACCATTCTGGACCATTTCCAGCCAAGTCTGTGTGCCCCCAACCATGTCCTTACCACAGTTAGGGAAGGCCCTATGGTTGTCTCATGTGCCCTCTGCAGTACCACTCCCACAAGCGGCCGTGGATGATTGTATGTGTGGCCGTATGGTGACGCCGGTATGAATGGGAGATGGTTTCTCTGGTACTGACATTGCTCTGTCATGTATTAGCTCCAACTGTTGATGTACAGCTAGTCAGTGGCTGGGGTCCACCACACCATGTGCCTACCTGTGGTGGACAAGGTCCTGATGTTATCATGTTTGCCTGTTGCAGACATGCATGTGGGTGCTCAGAGAAGGCATTCGCTAGGCGGTTGCCGGTCTGGCCTGTGTTCAACACTGGCATGGAGGACTTGTAGGGTACCACACCGGTCGTATGATGTGTGTGGTTTGTTGTGGAGAGGTCATCACTTAGGTGCCCCATGCCGGTGTTGGTTACAGGATGTGGATGACCAGTGGATCCACTATACGGTCTGGCATCACCATTGAGGGCTGTACATCCTGTGTGGGGCATATCCTCACCATGTGTGATGGGCAGAACTGTCAGACATCCCCTAGTATGTATGGTGCATGGCTGTTTAACAGTGGCCAGGTGTGAGAACACCTGGGACCGTGGCGAGTGTGTTGTGCCATGGGTAATGTTCCCAGTCTATGTATGGGTGGTTCATGTCACCCAATACGGTGCTGTTGTGAGAGCATGCCCACTCACCAGTGTCCTCAGGACATCTGTGCAGGTATCCTGTGTTTGGGAGGGTTGTCTGTAGCATGCAACAAACTGTAGGCCAGTCCTACACATGGTTAATTGCACCTAGATATTCCTCGCTGCAACGGCCATGTCTGTGGCATGGCCGAGTTGCTGTTGTGTGGCTGGACACACACGACGGTCCACATTCCGCCACCCATGCCGTCGCACCATGTGTATGCATGTCTGCTCTGTGCCGACTCTAAGTGTCTGAGCATGCCCAGTAGGCAGCTGTGTAGATAGACACACAGCACAGTGCACACCGCGCCCGACTGCAGTTATACCCCGGGTGCACGCCTGTATCCCTTCGCAACGCCACGCCTGTGGCATGGCCAGGTTTCTGTTGTGTGGCTGGACACACACGACGGTCCACATTCCGCCACCCATGCCGCCGCACCATGTGTATGCATGTCTGCTCTGTGCCGAGTCTAAGTGTCTGAGCATGCCCAGTAGGCAGTGATGTACTGATCAGTAGTTACTTGGTATTCCCGACTGCAGCACTAACGTGTTACTGTACGGCGACCTTGGGATGGTAACAGGCTGCGTGACTGCGCACTGACCTAACTCCCGATCGGGCGCATTGCCTCTGCAAATGATACCACCCACGTAGGGGTATGCCTCCTGACAGCGCTCTGCTCAGTAAACTCGGTAGCGTGTTCTGTAAATGCTTCATACTGTAGTGTGTTCATGTAGATAGGCGTAGGTTCGTCTCCCGTCCCTTCCGTGTGTGTGTGTGTGTGTGTGTGTGTGTGTGTGTTTCCAGCTGCCTCTGCGAATGAACATGCTTTTAGGCGCTTCGCAACACAAATCTTGGCTATTGCCAACTATTGTCTTGCGGGTGATGTCACCAGCCTACAAGTATGCCTCTGACAGCACTCTGTTCAGTAAACTCGGTAGCGCGTTCTGTAAATGCTTCATACTGTAGTGAGTTCATGTAGATAGGCGTAGGTTCGTCTCCCGTCCCTTCCGTGTGTGTGTGTGTGTGTGTGTGTGTTTCCAGCTGCCTCTGCGAATGAACATGCTTTTAGACGCTCCGCAACACATACCTTGGCTATTGCCAACTATTGTCTTGCGGGTGATGTCACCAGCCTACAAGTATGCCTCTGACAGCGCTCTGTTCAGTAAACTCGGTAAAATGCTTCATACTGTAGTGAGTTCATGTAGATAGGCGTAGGTTCGCTTCCCGTCCCTTCCGTGTGTGTGTGTGTGTGTGTGTGTGTTTCCAGCTGCCTCTGCGAATGAACATGCTTTTAGACGCAACACATACCTTGGCTATTGCCAACTATTGTCTTGCGGGTGATGTCACCAGCCTACAAGTATGCCTCTGACAGCGCTCTGTTCAGTAAACTCGGTAGCGCGTTCTGTAAATGCTTCATACTGTAGTGAGTTCATGTAGATAGGCGTAGGTTCGTCTCCCGTCCCTTCCGTGTGTGTGTGTGTGTGTGTGTGTTTCCAGCTGCCTCTGCGAATGAACATGCTTTTAGACGCACCGCAACACATACCTTGGCTATTGCCAACTATTGTCTTGCCGGTGATGTCACCAGCCTACAAGTATGCCTCTGACAGCGCTCTGTTCAGTAAACTCGGTAGCTCGTTCTGTAAATGCTTGATACTGTAGTGAGTTCATGTAGATAGGCATAGGTTCGTCTCCCGTCCCTTCCGTGTGTGTGTGTGTGTGTGTGTTTCCAGCTGCCTCTGCGAATGAACATGCTTTTAGACGCTCCGCAACACATACCTTGGCTATTGCCAACTATTGTCTTGCGGGTGATGTCACCAGCCTACAAGTATGCCTCTGACAGCGCTCTGTTCAGTAAACTCGGTAGCGCGTTCTGTAAATGCTTCATACTGTAGTGAGTTCATGTAGATAGGCGTAGGTTCGTCTCCCGTCCCTTCCGTGTGTGTGTTTCCGTTGCTTTGACAACTTCTTCTGAAAAAGCAAATTCTTAAACTGTTCACAATCAACAATGTGATATTTAAAATCTTGTTAAGACTCAGATTGTTGATTGTGAACATTCTTAGACTTTGCTTTTGTCTGCAGACGTTGTGGAAACAACGAAAACGTTGCATGTTTTAATAAACTGTTTAAATGTTACGAAGACTTGTGTTGTGTCGAACTACGGGGACTATTCTTGCCGCAGGTTGCTGGTTTGTTTGTGTTTCATAGTACAATATCATGTAATACGTGTGTTCATAGTATGCTTTCTGTGATGTTGACATGTGTGTGTTTCGTTAGCAGTGCGTCTGTGCTTTCTATGCTGTGGCTACATGTTCATTGTTCGCATAGAAAGTGACAAATGGAAGTGTAAGGGTGGACATTTAAAGCTTGGATACTTCCATGTTATGTGTAAGTCTCACGGGGCCTACGGGTGATAGCGCATACATGTCTATGAAGAACCTTTGGATACCATATGCGTGTCGTGGACGAAATGTTTAAGTTGACTGTTCCATCTACCTATGTGTGACATGGTTTGTGGCCATAGGGTGCCAGCAAGTCTTTCCTGTTCATTGGGTGTTTGCCATGGTCTATTGACATCAATCCTATTAATTCACCGAAGGATGTCTTTCATTGGTGAGAACGCCATAGTTTGACCATCGTATGTCATTCCCAGCCGACGTTGAGATTGTGCCATTGGTATGTTTACACAGGTCACCCATCTGTTCCACTGTATGGAAGCCGTGATCCCCATTGATGTGCTGGCAGATTGAGTGCTGTGTACGCCGGTATCTGCCCAGCGGTCTGGCTTTGTATGGGGAGTGTCTACTGTAGTCCCTATCTGTATTTCCTGGGTTATGCCTTGCAACAGCTGTGGATTCCCCAGGTTTGCAGCTATGGGTGCCATCTTGGCCGTACGTTTGTCCATCCATGGGAACTGCCTACTGGACACTAGTATAGGGCTGTAAACATTTCACAGCTGCATTCTGCATTTCCGTGGATGATCGGCATTATTAGTGCGGAGTAACGCATATGCCATGGCCACGTCCGCACACGGGCGGACAACGAATCATCTGCCAATCCACACCGAGACCCATTTTGCATACCCACGATCCCATGTCTGCAACCCTCGACAGTACCCATTGCACACTCTTCATGTGTGCGGAAATGGGATGTGAACGCACGTGTATGGACGCAGCAACCTGGGGAGTCCTATTCATATGTCCTGCATTTCATGGACGGTTGTCATCACCCTTGAAGACGCTTGTGGTGCATATATCTACCTGTGCCGTAGTCACGGCTGTCACCTCTTCTGGTTCACACGATCGCAGTATGCTGCCCACACTTACTTAAGGAGAAGTTTTGGGTCCTGCAATGGACACCGCTGTGCATATGTAAAGTGTAGAACATGTTGGACTGTGTCCATCCGCCAGTGGGTTTGACTGCCGCCGTATGTTCCCCAGTCCCGGATGTCTGTTTGCCTACCCATATTATGTAGTGCTACGGAACCCGTGTCCTTCCACAATTTACCCATATGGTGTTACTGTAGTACTGCAGGTTGGCAACTGCTTTAAGTAATCCTCAGAGGTACCATTGTGAACTATCCGCCACTGTATTGTCATTATAACACAGCCGGTACATGTAGAACCTATTTATTCATGACAGTATGTTATTTATGTGTGGGAACGCCATATTTTAACCATAGTATGACCTTCCTAGTTGACGTTGTTGGTGTGCCATTAATATGTGTTCCACAGGTCGCCCGTATGTTCCGTGGAGTGGAAGCGGTGATCCCCACATACTTGCTAGCACCTTGGCTGCTGTGTACGCGGGATTCGCACGGCAGGATGGATGTCTACGGGTGTGTCTACTGTTGTTTCCATCTGTATTTCCTGTGTTATGCCTTACTACGGCTGTGTGATTCCACCAGGTTTGCTATTATGGGTGCCATCTTGTCCGTGACGTTTGTCCATCCTTGGGAAATGCCTACTGGACACTGGTGTAGGGCTGTACCCATTTCACAGCTGCATGTAGCATTCTCCGTGGATGATTGTCAGTATTGGTGGGTGGTAAGGCATGTTCTGTACCCACATCCTCCCACGGGCGGACAATGGATCATCTGCCAATCATCTCCAACACCCATTTCTGCATACCCACGATCCCATGGCTGCAACCCTCGACAGTACCCATAGCAAATCCTCCATGTGTGCTGGAATGGGATGTGGACGCACATCTGTGGACTCGACAATCTGTGGATTTCTGTGCATATGTCCCGCATTTCATGGACAGTTGTCATCAACCTTGAACACGCTGGCGGTGCATATATGTAGCTGTGCCGTAGTCACGGCTGTAGTTCATCTTGGTCTTCCGCTCGCACCCAGTTGGCGTTGCAAAAGGAAAAATTTTGGGTCCTACAATGGACACAAATGTGCATATGTAAAATGTAGAACATGTTGGACTGTGTCCATCTGGCCAGTGGTTGTGACCGCTGCTGTATGTTCCCCAATCGCGGATGTCTGTTTGACTACACATATTATGTTGTGCTACGAAACCCATGTTCTACTACGATTAACCCAAATGGTATTGATGTAATGCTGCAGGTTGGCAACTGCTTTAAGTAATCCTCAGAAGACCCGGTAGGACATATACGCCACTGTATTGTCAATATAAAACAGCCAGAACATGCATACCCTATTTATTCATTGAAGGATGTTCGTTATATGCGGGAACGCTAGTGTTGAAACATCGTATGACCTTCGGAGTCGAGGTTGTTAGTGTGCCATTAGTATGTGTTCCACAGGTCGCCCATTTGTTCCGCAGTATGGAAGCGAGTGATCCTCATGTTGTTGCTGGCAGATCGAGTGCTGTGTACGCCGGTATTCGCACGGCGGTCTGACTTTGTATGGGGAGTGTCTACTGTAGTCCCTATCTGTATGTCCTGTGTTATGCTTTACCGCAGCTGTGTAATTCCACCAGGTTTCCAGTTATAGGTGCCATCTTGGTCGTACACATGTCCATCCATGGGGATTGCCTACTGGACACTGATATAGGGCTGAACACATTTCACACCTGCTTTTGGCATTACCCAGTGGATGCTTTGCATCCTTAGTGGGGACTAAGGCACGTGCTATACCCACAGCCCTCCCACGGGGCGGGACAACGGATTATCTGCCAAACAACACCGAGCCCCATTTTTGCATACCCAGGATCCCATGGCTGCAACCCCTCACGGTACCCATTACACATCCTTCATGTGTGCGGGACTGGGATGTGGACGCACTTCTATGGACACGACAATCTGGGGATTCCTGTTCATATGTCCTGCATTTCATGGACAGTTATCATCAACCTTAAACACGCTGGTGGTGCATATGTCTAGCTGTGCCGTAGTCACGGCTGTCACTTCGTCTGGGTCGATCGCAGCTGGTTAATATTGCGAATGGATCAATTTTTGGAGTCCTACAATGGACACCGATGTGCATATGTAAAGTGTAGAACGTGTTGGACTGTCACCATCTGGCCAGTGGTTTTGACTGCCGCTGTATGTTCCCCAATCGTGGATGTCTGCTTGACTACCCATATTATGTATTACTTGGCCTATCTATATCCACGTGCCAGTAAGCGGAAATACAGCAAACCTTGCGTCCTGCCCATCTTCATAAACGACATTATTGAACATATATCGGCCAAAACAGACAATGACAAAAACGATAGACTCCACAGTCAAAAGATACTGAGCTCTTTCACCTACTAACATGGGGCATCGTCGGAGTACGAAATGCATTACATAGTCGTCCCTTATACACTTCCTTCAGAGTCAGTTTAAAGTCAAATAATCAATAAACCTGCTCATAGTTAAGTGGACAGTGCTCCAAGTCTTGATTATAACGTGACATATACAAATCAGTGTTGCATACATTACTTCATGGAAACAATAATACGACAACAATGTGTTAATATAAATACAATATTGGTCAATACAATCAGTATCTTGAAACATAGTTGATAATTGTTGTGAGTAAACCTTAGAATGTAGTGTGTTGATCAGGATATTTTATATCAATGTGTATAATTGTAGCATTACGATTCCAAAGCATGGAATCAATAAGTACTATTTAAGCATATATTTTACAATTATGAATGTAAATGAGTGGAGGACACATCCTTAACCTTCCCTGCTTCCAGTGGATCACACACGCACACGCACACTCGCATTTCCTAATTGTGGGTTACGCGCAGGCGCACATGCATATCCGTATTCTGTTTATATATGTTTACTGGGTCTGTGTGGTTACGTGTTTTGTGTTAGTTGTGACTATTCCGGTAACATATGTCTGATCCGGTTGACGGACGTGTGCAGAACGCACTTACAACTTTATACATGTAACAGTCTTTGCAGCATGGACGCATTACGTACACGTTCACATCTATATGTTCTATAGTCGTAATTCAAACGTGACTGCATTCACGTTTGCCGGTTACTGTGACCACTACACGTTAGCTGTTCGGTGTCATTAATATGCATACCCATGGTACTTAAGTACATTTACATATCCCCCCCCGCACTCACGCACGTCACAGGCATCCATTCTCCTGCTGGGAAAGGTGCGGTACTGCATGTTAAACATTCCTTATTCCCCCTCGCTCATGGCCCAGGATGCATATGTCGTGACCGCAGGGATGTTCAGATGACAGGTGCTTATATCCCCTACGCATACAGGCCTTCGATTGTCAGGGTGTTGCTGTGGTGCTTTGGGTTTGGTCTTGTCCGCCCAGTGTACGGAACTGCCCTGACCGTGTACGAATGTTAGATGAGTCACATGGGCACGTTTGTCCGTGTCTATGATACCATGTCACCCCCAATTATTCATAACCGTGCGCCGATTGGCCGGTGTACCCGTTGTAGATCTTGTTATACTAATTGCACACGGTCTGGTCGAACGGACCTATTTCCATTACTAACCCTCGGTATGTATGACCTGTGTCGCAATATTACATGGGTTTACCATTGCGTGACGGCTTTCACTGAGCCACAGACATGTCCGTTGCTTGGTTTGGGCCGGTTCCGCTGTGCTACACACATTTAACATGGCGGAACAGGTTGAACAGCTCAGCCACGGGGACATCGGGTTCTCCGTCGCTGTTTAGTATTGAATCGCTATGTGGAGTTTGTTTCACAAAGCGAGACAATGTCGACATTGGTAACGGACATCTCGCGCAGTACGTCCGCACCGCTGGTGACGTATGTCTGCGTTTGGGCGGACAGGCATTATGCTGTGCCATTATGTCTGGGAATATATGGTTTCTTGCCATAGATGATATGCCATACTAGCAATGACCCGCGTCTGGGTGTGGGTACTGCTGTATTACCCACGGGAAGAGTGGCCTTAGGTTAAGTGGTGCCCTAGGCAGAAGTTGCCACCGCCACATCACCCGCTACCCCCCTCCTGGTCTACCTACACCAAATAAAGTCTGGAAAGGTGCCCCGAGTAGAGCAACGCCCTAGACGGCTGCCTACTTGGCCTATGCCTAAGGCCGGCTATGTGTGTGGTCCCTCGGCATCGGACTCGGGAACGCCACGTCTGCCGTGGGTATGTCCAGCATTACCCACATCCAGCCGTGGTGTATTGCCATGATGTTCCATGTGTACAGTGGTGCCGGTTACCATACATATGCCTTTCTCAAAAGCCGATTTCACACTTCTGAACACTACTGTGGTCTCCTTTAAGGCCCCTGAGCCAGTGGTGAACATCACTCAAACCGCTGAATCACGTACATATGCCTTCCACCAGCACCTACAGGACTGCATGGATCAGGCAATCCCATACAAAACTGAGACTCTTTGTACCACAGACAAGCATCCAGTCTGGTGGACCCCAGCCATGAACAAGCTCTACAACGACAGGAGGTAGATACTACAAGTTAAAGCGGAATACTTGTAAGGTAACACACCCTTGCTCATTATATGTGAAGAACTACAAGCTGTCATGAAATCATCCAGAGGAAATTCAACAGAGAAATTAACAAGGACTCAACAGACATTCATAAGTCCTTCTTTAGCTATGTTGGACACCTGGGAGGACACTCCCAGATATGCTCAAACCGGGTTCACAATGATGTGAAGATGACTGAACCTACACACATTGCCAGCATACTGGCTGACATGTTCAGTGCTAACATTTCCCCCCCCCCCACATGGAGAGATATCTATACCAGAGACATGTAGATCCTGGAACATCTGTAACGCACAGGTGGGAAATGCTGTCTCCAAGGCAGTCAACACAGCATCCATGGGACCAGATGGTGTCCCAGCTGTGTACTCCATGAACTCTATGGGGAATTAAACCCACACTTAGGACAGCTGTTTAATCTTAGCCTCACCTCAGGATACGCACCGAGTAGTAGCACAAGGCGACTGTAGTCACACTTCACATAGATGGTGCCTCCACTGACCCTGGTTATTACCATCCCATTAGCTTGACAAGCCTTATCTGCAAAGCCATGGAGAAGGATCATAATGGAACTCATAGATAAAGACATAGGGGACTCGCATACTTTGGATACAACCCAGTTTAGCTTGGTCAAAGTCAGATCATGCCTTTTACACGTGTTTGACTTTGTAGGATCAGTCACCAAGGCCATTGATGAGGGTAAAGCAGTCCATACAGCCTACCTCAACCTGGCAAAGGCCTTCGACACAATACCCCCCTCGGGTATCATTGATAAACCCGTCATCTTGAACGTAAATCCATACATCGCCATATGGGTTGCAAACTGGCTAAGTCACAGAACACACATGGTCATAGTTGCTGGCGCCATGTCATACTCACAGCCAGTCACAGGTGGTGTCCCATGGGGCTCAGTCCTGGGTCCACTATTTTTCAGCATCTACGTTTCCAAAGTACAAGCAAACACAGGGGGGTTATGGGTGACAATGTTTGCAGATGACTGCAAACTGGGTGCCATAGTCAGACACACATCTGACACAGATATCCTTCAGGAGTGCCTCACAGATGTGGATAAGTGGTGCCAGAGACATGGCCTACAGCTAAATGCCAGGAAATGCATAGTCATACCCTTCGGGAAGAACAAGGTTACCCCTAGCTACCATATAGGTGGCAATCCACTGAGCACAGAGGGAGTTACCAGGGATCTGGGGACCCGGGTTGTTGTTAACCGTTCGTTAGACACACACGTTGCTAATGTAGTTAGGTAGACCTTCCACATTGCCCACATCATCATGAAGGGATTCACATCTAGATCAGAGGAGGTCATTGTCCCCTTGTACTCATCACTCATTAGACCTATGATTGGGTACAATGCCCCGTTCAGAATGTATCTGACCCGACACCTGCAGCAGCTGGAAAGGCACCAACAGTTCATCGACAAACAGATGCAGGGTCTCAGGAATATGTGTTATACTGACCAACTGAAAGAATTCCAGCTGTATACAGTTGCATACCACTTGCCCAGAGGTGACCTGTGCCTGGCATACAAGGCCATGTCGAACCCAGATCTGATGACTATGCTTCACCTAAAGAAGTTAGATCCCTCAGAACCACAAGGGCAGGTGACGTACACCTTGACACTGTCATTAATAGAACGTGTTGGTGGGACAGATTCATCACCCAGACACTCACTATGCTGTGGAACAACATCCCAGTACATGTGAGGGCAAGCACCTCGCTGGCCTTGTGTTAGTATTTTGACATGGATGTCTGAATTGATTTATTTAAGTAACCTTCTAAATGAATATTTACATTACCACATTGTGAATCTTTACATTTCGTTGGTCTATTTTACATTAGTCATAATCATACGGTTTATCTGTATATATTATGGTTCATTTATATTACTAGGTGTCTGCAGTTCTTTTAATATATTGGCACAATCCGTAGAACATATATATGTAGCTTACACAGTCAGACATTTGGAAAACATTATGTTGGTTCATCTTTCATATATATACATATATTTCTATTTTTCTATGAAGAATGTACCTTTCGAAACAATGTCTGATGTCCTCACTGTGTGGAATCTGTAACCCAAGTAAAGTTTGTTTGCTTGTTTGCCTTTAAGGCATGTAATTAATACCTAGCACATCTAATTTACTGACCAATTAAGGGTTTTAAATGTAGTAGGTTGGACTGCATTGTATGTATTCTGAATAAGTCTGCTTATGAAGCAGACGAAAAGAGCTTCAATAAACTATGGTGACTGCATTTAATTCCTGGTGTGCTCTGAGTGGTCACTGACGGTGTCTACAGTACCTCGCCTTTGCTTTGGACTTCATCGGCTGGTTGTCTGTGTTTGTTGTATGGGGAATGTCAAGTGTAGTCCCTATGTGTATTACTTGTGTAATGCCTTACTACGGCAGTGTAATTCCACCGGGTTTGCAGTTATGGGTGCCATCTTAGTCATACGCTTGTCCATCCATGTGAATTGCCTACTGGACACTGGTATAGGGCTGTACACATTTCACACCTGCATTTTGCATTCTCCGGTAGATGGTTTGCATTATTAGCGGAGAGTAAGGCAGGTGCTACGCACACATCCCTCCCACGGGGCGGGACAAAGGATTGCCTGCGAAACAACACCGAGGCCAGATTCTACATACCCAGACTCCCTTGACTGCAACAGTCGACAGTACCCATTACACATCCTTCATGTGTGCGGACTGTGATGTGGACGCAGTTCTATGGACCCGGTACCCTGGGTATTTCTGTGCATGTGTGCTGCATTTCATGGACAGCTATCATCAACATTGAACACGCTTGCGGTGCATATGTGTACCTGTGACGTGGTGACGACAATGAGATCACGTGAGTAATGCAGGAAGCTAGCAGGCATTCAATGAATGGAATTTTTGGGTCCTACAATGGACACCGATGTGCATATGTCAAGTTAGATGTTGCTGGACTGTGTCCACCTGCCCAGTGCTTTTCACTGCTGGTGTATGTTCCCCAATCGCGGATGTCTGTTTGACTACCCATTCTACATGGTGCTACATAACCAGGTGATTTAGTACTGTGAACAAATGTCATACATCCAAAGATGCTGGTTAGCAACTGCTTCATATAAACCTCAGACATCCCAATGGGACATATCCGTCACTGTATTTTCAATATAACACCACCGGAACATGTTGATCACCTATGTATTCATTTAACCATGTTGTCTTCATAGGTGGGAATGCCATAGTTTACATATCCTACTTGACGTTGTGTGTGCCATTAGTATGTGTTCCACAGGTCGCACATCTGTTCCGCTGTATGGTAGCGGGTGCTCCTCATTCTGTTGCTGGCAGATTGAGTGCTGTGTACGCCGGTGTTGGCACGACGGTCCGGCTTTGTATGTGGAATGTCAACTGTAGTCCCTATGTGTATTTCCTGTGTTATGCCTTACCGCTGTGTAATTTACCCGGGTTTGCAGTTGTGGGTGCCATCTTGGCCATACGGTTGTCCATCCATGACAATTGCCTACTGGACACTAGTATAGGGCTGTACACATTTCACACCTGCATTTAGCATTCTCCGGTGGATGGTTTGCATTATTAGCGGAGAGTAAGGCAGGTGCTACGCACACATCCCTCCCACGGGGCGGGACAAAGGATTGCCTGCGAAACAACACCGAGCCCAGAGTCTACATACCCAGAATCCCTTGACTGCAACAATCGACAGTACCCATTACACATCCTTCATGTGTGCGGGACTGTGATGTGGACGCAGTTCTATGGACCCGGTACCCTGGGTATTTCTGTGCATCTGTGCTGCATTACATGGACAGCTATCAGCAACATTAAACACGCTTGCGGTGCATATGTGTACCTGTGACGACAATGAGTTCAGGTACGCATTGAAATAAGACATCATTCTGTTCTTTAGACAATTTTTGGGTCCTACAATGGACACCACTGTGCATATGTAAAGTGTAGAGCTTGTCGGACTGTGTCCTTGTGAGCAGTGGGTTTCACTGATGCTGTGTGTTCAGCAATCGCGGATGTCTGCTTGACTACCCATACTGTGTAGTGCTACAGGAACCATGTCTTCCGACACCAGAACCCAATGGTGTACATCCAATGTTGCAGGTTAACAACCACTTTCATACCCAGAGGTCACGATTGGGAGGTATTGCCACTTTATTATCGGAACAACACCTCCAGACTGTGTACATCACGGGAACTTTAGGCCAGTCTTACCGCCATTTGCAATTGTAATTAGCACACACGTGTCAATACATGTATGATAAGACATATTGTCATGCAGAAGTTAATCTATGTTATTTGGACATTGGCTTCTGCTATTGGCATCCGTTGCTGTGAGTGTTGCCAGTTACCATACACATTGCTTGCTCAGAGGCAGACTACACAATTCTGCACACTACTGTGGTCTCCTTTAAGGACCCTGAGCCAGTGGTCGACAGTACTGCAGCCACTGCATCAATCACATTTGCCATCTACCAGTACCTACAGGACTGCATGAACCAGGCATTCACTTACCCAACTGTGGTTCATTGTACCAATGCCAAGCATCCAGTGTGGTGTACCCCAGCCATACACAGGATGTACAACACGAGGAGGTGGCTACTACAAGGTGGAGCAGACACCTTGTGAGGTATGACACCCTTGGTCATCATATGTGTAGAGTTACACACTGTCGTGCCATGGTCCAGGGCACATTCCACAGATATACCTACATGGACCTGGCTGACAATCATACCACCTTCAGTTGCTATGCTCAACACCTGGGAGGTCACTCCCACATATGCTCTGACTGGGTTCACAAAGAGGTGGAGTTTACTCAACATACACACATTGCCAACATACAGGCTGACAAGTCCAGTAAGGACATCTCCACACCCTCCCCACACATGAGGAGATGTCTGTACCAGCGGTTTGTGGTCACCAAATGTTCTGTGACACACAGGTGGGACATGCTCTCTCCAGGGTAGTGGACATAGCATCCATGAGACCAGCTGGTGACCCCACTGTGTACTCCACTATCTCATTGAGGAATTAGACCCACAGTTAGGACAGCTATTTCTTTGTAGCCTCACCTCAGGTAAGGTACCCAGGTTGTGTCGCATGGCAACTGTAGTCCCACGTCACAGGGCCAATGCCTCCACTGAGCCTGGTTATTACTGTCCCATTACCATGAGGAGACCTATCTGCAAAGACATGGGGAGGGATCATACTGCGGCTCGTATATGACTGCATAGGGGACATACATACTTTGCATCCAACACGGTTTGTCTTGTTCAGGGGCGGTTCATGCCTTTAAAGCATGGTTGACATTTCCGGGACAGTCACCGAGGCCATTGATGGGGGTGTTGCAGTCCATACAGCCTACCTCGACCTGGCAAAGGCCTTCATCACATTACCCCCCTCAGGTATCGTTGATAAACCCATTGGCTGGGATGTGAACACGTACATCACAGAATGTGTTGTAAACTGTCTATGTGACACAACCCACACGGTCATAGTTGCTGGCAGCATGTCAGACCTACTGCCTGTCGCAAGTGGTGTCCCATGGGGCCCTTCCGTGGGTCCACTCCTGTCATACATCTACATTTCCACGGTACAGGCACACACAGGGGTTTATGGGCAACATTGTTTGTAGATGACTGCAAAACAGGTGCCATAGTGGGACGGACATCTGACACAGATATCCTTCGAAGGGGCCTCCCAGATATGCATATCTGCTGTCAGGGACATGTCCCACAGCTAAATGCTAAGTAATGCAACATCATACCTGTGGAGAACTACTAGGTCACCCCTGTCCAGCATATAGGTGGCTGTCCACTCAGCACAGGGGTGATTACCAGGGATCAGGGGACAGAGTTTGTCGGTCACCATTCATTCAACACACACGTTGCTATCGTGGTTGTGTGGGACTTCTACATTGCCCACCTGTTTGTGCAGGGATTCACATCTACATCAGGCTAGGTCATTGTCTCCTTGTACCCATTACGTGTTACACCTAGGATTTACTACATTGCCCCATTCAGACTGTATCTGACCATACACCTACAGCAGCTGGGAAGCCCTCATAGGTTAATTGTTGTACAGATGCAGGATGACATCATTTTGTGTAATGCTGCCCCACTTGTAGGACCCCTGCCACATTACGTCACATACCTGCTGTTTAGTGTTGACCTGTGCCTGACATACGAGGCCATGTCAACCCATATGTCATGTGTATGCTTCACCTACTGTATCTGCATCCCTCAGAACCACTAGGGCAGGTGACATTTACCTTGTCACGGTCATTAATGGGATGTGTTTGAGTGACACATATATCACCCAGACACTCATAATGCTGTGGATCTACATCACAGTACATGTGAGACAGAGATCCTTCCTAGCCTTGTTCACGGGTATGTTGTCCATTGGATGGAGAATTGCAGGTATAGGCCAGGGATTACATCATTATCACTGCTTGACGGAGGTACAGCAATATCATGAGTATTTTATCTGAAGCACAGAAGGTTGGCAAAGTCATCCTAACTATGGTGTAGTGTTATGGCTGAACCTGGGACGATGGCCTACCCTGTACCTATGGACGTATGAACCTATATTCATAGTTTGTCACATTTACAATTGTCTATCCCCTATACTCTTTCTCCAGTGTATATTTCTGTGGCACATGATTGTCCTCTGTATTACATGCAGGTATGCTGTGTACAGTGCACATACGTCACAGTTGATGACAGTGTATCTGTGTCCCTAACACTGTGATACTGAGGACTACCACACATCCTTCACAACATTACATGCATATGTCCATTCTATTCTTCTTTGGCCTATGGGGTGTTAAGGCAAACATTACACAAGTCCCTGTTTGTGCATGCTTCATGTTGGTGTTTGACCAGGCTCCGTTGCAGTCGTGTGTTGGACAGTAGTGTTTCTGTGTGTTTGCCATGTGTTTTATTGCCGGTACATCTGTGGGAGGTGTGGTTGGCACATGTTCCTCTTTGCAGGGACACCCATCCTGGGGTTTGTGTCATGCATCTGCACTTGGCACGTGCCATATGTCCTGTACTATTCCCACAGTCGTGTATGCCTTCATGCACTACTACTGCGTGTTACTGGCTGTTTGTATGTGGTACACATGGACATTGTGATGGTTGGCTTGACCTATTCCCATGCTAGAACGTACACATCTGTCAATTAAGTTGTTTAAATCAAACTGTAACACTCATTCGTATTTTCAAAATGACAGTCAATAACACAGGAAGCTGAGATTAATAACGTTTTACTACTGTGCAGCAGGAGGCAAAGAACTATGCAGTAAAAGTTTAGACATTTGTTTTACTCTATACATGTTACAGCTGTATGAGCATTGTGTATACTATCATCTTTTGCACACATTAATGATGTGGTCAGTCACAAGGCATTTACATCGCTAGAGTCCACAACGTTGTATTCCTACAACAGTGCTCAGGTAATGCTTATTAAATGTTTTCCCATGAGGATAGCACAACCTTGCGAGCCACATATTCAATTAGACTGTACTTTGGTAAATTCTGCTCTGTCACGGTTCCAACACTGTTCAGATCGGTCCTCACTCCATTTCCTACTAGGTTCCTTTGTCTCTCTGCTGAGCAGCTGTACTCTGTGTTAGAGCTCACAAGCCTATCCTCCTCAGTGGAAGGATGACAGATATACCTGTACATACATGTATTATTCTCTAACCGAGCAGATGACTAATGCTGAATGACATACACCTGCTGCACTGGTTACTGCTAGGGTCAGGGTTCAATCACACTGCAGCTACACTACAGGCAATTACATGCATGATAAGCTCTACTGCCATATTGTAAGATAGAATAATATGCATTATACACTATTTGCTTCTAAAGTTGCACGTCATATATATGTTTAAATATGTATTTTGCTAACATTCTCCCTCCTTTGATTGCTTCTATTCTATCCAGAAACATATACAACATTATTTCATTCCCTAGCCTCTTCCTCTCTGGAACGTTTAACTAGGCAAGTAATTTGTTGTACATTTCAAGAAGGTTTGCATTTTCTATTGACAAATACCACTACAGGTCTTGATACATAGTCTCGGGTACAGATATGTCGCCAGAGTCCCTGACTAATACTTACATGCAAAGTATCCCGCATAGACACATGCTCCCAATATGAGCAGAACAACACAAATGGCAATCATGATATTCAGTATGACTGACCCCATCCACCAAATGGTTTGTGGAAATGGTTCGTCAGTGGGTTTGGGCCTGGTTCCGCCATGGATGACACCTGCTGTATTACCTCTAGGTGGGCGTTGATTTTGGTCTTTTCATGTGGTAGTTGGACACAGCGATCTTCTTTAATAAGCGCGCACGTACCAATTCTCGCCACGGTGCAGTCGTGCGCTATTACATTTTGTGACACAACAGTTCTCATTGCATCCAGTTCATCAGTCACAAGTTCAAGAGCGGAAAGTCACATTCATCATTCCTCCGACAGGTTTTGATAACTTCCTCTGTTCCCTGATTGATTTCACTACTCCACAAGCTGGGAGTGTTCCAGCCCAGGTTATGACGCTGTCACTCAAGTCCATATGAATCGATATTCCTTTATCTCTTGCAGAAGACTGGAATGTCAGAACAGCTTCCATTTCACCCACTGGATTAGTAGGTTTCTCGACTGTGTTCCCAGTTCTTCGAGCTATATGTGTTATAGTTCGTTTCGCACCCAGAGGCAATTGTGCAGTATGTCATGTGACTGGAGCCAGATAACCCAAATAACAACTGCCGGACCAATTCCCAGGTAACCATTGATATGCTTTTTCCCACAAACAACATAACAATATTCTACTTTACTACTGATGCGGGTTACCTCTGCATGTAACATTTTCCTGTCTCTAACAGAGGACTGTTTATACAATTCAGGATGTTTCTGCACATCCTTCCACATTGTTCTCATGATGTTTCAATACAAATAATGAATGGTGCTACAAGTAGTACTGTGATCTTTGGCTGTTATATGACATTCGTAAGACACAGTTATGTTACAAATACTCCCACCAACTGAAACTGTATCATGTTTATGATAACATACAATTCCTTTTTGTGTAACAGGTAAGTACAGTGCCACGTTGTCCTGTGATCTCACAGAACCTGTATCAAAGTGTAAATATTCACAAGTCTCAATCTATCCCCAAGGGGACAACATGCATCGGAAGTCCTCCATATGATGTAGGTATGGCAGTACAAACACAGCAATTTAAAGTGTTCATAGTCTGTATATGCACACGTCATGCCTAGGTATTTGTTGAAGTGTGGAAGACACTCTGTGGCCAGTTCATCACGTATCAGTATTTGTATCCGTGTAGTTATATGCAGGTAAGGTCCCAGCAAATGTAAAGTAAACACAAACATGGTTAATAGGTGTATAATCATTAGGACAGCAAACAAAATGTCTTTGGGGTTGCTTTGTATTGTTATACAGTCTTGCCCAGGTGATTCAGGCTCTATGGTATATCAGCTACAAGATGTCAATCAGACTTGATATCCTTTACCGGTTTGAAAAATGTGAGGTGGACCCAGGACGACCTCTCTGCAAACTTTACTGCAGTAGGCGTTGCCAACAGTACCTGGTACAGACCTTCACACTTTCCACTTGCCAATAATGTTCTTTGGATAACAGTGACATACACACAGGATACTGGTGTCAGCTATGCGTCCGTCTTCGTTTGCTCTTTATCTGTAAAAGACTTTAACTGAAGAACAGTGTTATTGGTTAACAATCCTCTCATGTCACCTGCTAATGAGCCATCGACCTCCGGCTCTGCAGGCATGACAGCTTTCCACTCTGGCACATGATATGCCATTCCACATACTACTTCGAAGTGGGTGCAGCACTTTACATTTGGAACTGTTGTCATGCTCAGCAATGCTAGAGGTAGACAGCACATGTAACTCGTCTGGATGTCACCCACCAACCTCCTCTACTTATTTCTCGGGATCCCATTTTACGGCGCCAGCAGTCATGCTGACTGTGGGTTGTACATGCAATTTACATTCATGGAAATACAAAATAATCCCCAGGTTGCGTGATTGTCTGGTTCACTACATGTGTTCTATTGTCACTGTAGCTTCTTTACAGCATGCCAGATCTAGGGATACTTTATTTTACTGGCACCTTTGCCACTGCTGCTGCATCCGGATTCATGGTTGGGAATGCTTCTACCCATTTTGATTATATATATGTGTAATCACTAAACAGTATTTGTTCCCTTCACATTTATTCAGATGTATGAACTCCATACAAATAGTACGGAACGGTTATGGTGGTGTAGGTAAACTCACTCCCTTCGGTTTAAATGCTCCCTGTGCATGATATCTACTGCAAATGTGACACGCTGCTCATGATGTTTGTATGTGGTTCGTAATTCCGTATGTTAGGGGTATTCTGTTAACCAAATGTACCATTCCCTGTTGAGACATGTCTCTACCCATGGCTCCACAAAGCCGCATATCTGAATACATTAGACGTTAATATTGGCTTTATCACTGTGGATATGTGCAGTCCGTGTTCAAGGATTGCTCCTCGTCATACCCACGTCGGCTTTTCTGCTTTCGTAGTTGATGTTTGCATTGTTTGTAAAATTTCTACATCTAAACTGTCTGAGGTTTGTCATTCCTCATTCACACAAACACTTTCCAACTGTGAGGCTGCTTGTTTTGCAGATGCATGAGCTCATGCCTTACCTTTCCTACTGTTATCCTGTTGCTTTCTATGACCTGCACATTTACAATTACCTACTTTAGTGGGTAACTGAATGGAGTCTAATGCATTCAAGATCAATTGCGCATGATTAATCGGTTTACCGGTGGATGTTATCATTCCCCTATTCTTCCACTGCTGCTCATAAACATGCACTGTACAGACAACATACTGACTATCGGGACATATGTCCACACATCAGTTTTCCGCTACAGTACAAGCACGTGTTAAAGCTATCTATTCTGCTGCTTGAGCAGACACGTTATGCTGCAGGGTTTGGGCGTCTACAATCTCATTATCAATAACTACTGCATAACCTACTTGATTCGTTCCTGTAGGACTCTGTCTACATGATCCGTACACATTAACTGTCACCTCTGCATCATCTAAGGGTATATCAGTGATATCATGTCTGTGTGTAGTTATTTAATCCATTTCGTATAGGCAACTGTGTGGTGTGCCATACACAGGTGTCGGACGTGACGTTGATAGGTTTCATGTTGTACAACGTTCAATCACCATATGAGGTTGACTCAGTGGTATGGTCAAACAAGACAAATGTCTAGCACGGGTCAGGAATGCTATCTTCTCTTGCAGCAGACTGATCGCAACTGCATGAGACATTCTCACAGTGAGAGGGTGGTCTAGTAACATTAAGGCCGGGGCCTGTACTGCCATGGGTGCTACAACAACTGCCTGTACACAATGTGGCACTGACCATGCCACAGTGTCCAACTGCAATGAGTAGTAAGCTATGTAGCGTTGCTTACTTCCATGCTGTTGCATCAAGACTGACGTCATATATCTCCGCTTACAATCTACAGTCTGACAACATGTGTTATGATTATTCAGGAGACCTACTACAGATGTTGAAGCTATCAATCGTTCTAGTCTGCAGAAAGCTGTTTCTGCTACTGTAATCCAGTGTAGTATGTGTTGTGCTGCCATAGGTGTATTAAAGATTAAGGCAGACAATACAGCGGATTCCAAAGCATTGTTTGGTAACCAGCTTTGACAAATGTTAGTCGGCCCAGACAGGACTTCATTCCCTTCTTGTTAGTTGGCTTGGGTGCTTATGAAATTGCTACCTTCCTATCGTCATGTGATGTTCTACCCTACTTGGATACCACATATCCCAGGTACTTGACCTGTATTCTCTGTAGTTGCAATTTATGCTTGCTTACTTTATGTCCCTGTTCTGCTGAATATCTCAATAATGCTATTGTATCTTCCATACATTGCTGCTGGGTAGGGGCCGCAAGCAGAATATCATCCACATAAAGTAGAACTTGACTGGCCCCGGGTGGAGTTAATGTAGCTAGCCATCTCCTGTGGGAATATCGTTGTACTTTCACAGTATCCCCGTGATAGCCGGGTATGGCTGTATCTGTTACCCTGAATGTACATGCAAAGCAATACGGACTATCTGGATGTATAGGTATTGCAAAGGAAGCATAGCTTATATGTACCACGGTAAGATACTTCTGTGGCGTGTTCATAGCATTGAATATAGTGTGTGGGTCTGGCACCATCGCTACCCTAAGTATTATTACATGATTTACAGCTTGTACATACTGTACCATCCGCCATTCCCCCTTTGTTTTCCGATCAGAAGATACAGGGGTATTGCATGGTGAATAGCGATTACTTTGTAGATGGGGAATTCCCTCTGTGACTTTACAGATATCTTCTGGTGTCCACGGTCTATACACTACGGGGGTTGGGTCCTGGCCTTCCTGTCCTGCATGAGGGTTCGGTACTTCAATTAATTGACAGATATCCTCACTCTGTTCTAGTGACTGTCTTGTTACTCGGGTGTCCCTAGGTATGTTACGAGTTCGGGATGTGGTTTCAATAGCTTCTGTTACATTTGGTCGTTGTGCTACCTCTGTTGCCACAGGATAACGTGTGGGGACTAGCCTGCCCTCCCGCTTCATATCCTGGATGTGGTATCGGAGGTGGTAGGGGGTTGTGGGGGGGGGCTATCGGTACTACTGTATTATGATCTTCTCTGTGTACGTATGATGCTTTGCCATTTGTAGTGTTCTGTTCCCTTCGGTTCACTACCTCAATCCACCTATGTGCATGACGGATACCCAATTGTCGCTGTTTTGTCGCCTGCACATCTTAGGGCTGCCACCTTTTCAAATGCACAATGTGGGACATTAGTGTTCGGAACGTGTAATTTTCCAGGAAAAAGCATACCCACGGCCAGTACATAGGACAGGATTTCACTTGTTGCCAGGAGAGCGACCAATTGTTGTAGCATTTCAGTTGCTTATTCTGTTTATTATGATATTTTGTTGTTCCAGATACAAAATTACTGTTTTATGCTACCATTTTGAAAGATATCTGGGAAATGTTTGTCCTGAGATATCAGGACATTTGCCATTTGTTCGGTTTGTTTGCAGGACACAACTGGCCAAAGAGGGACTGTCCCTCTCAGGGTGGAACAGGTGTTTACCCTAGAACATGTGCATCACATTTTCAGGGATTACAATGTTTCAGTAACGATATTTTGTGTAATATACCATCAATGTCATATTTATTACCCCATTTTGCTGGATAACTCACATTATGTGCTCTCTGCGATTGCATATACTTCACGTCACCCGTCAAACGCGGATCACATGATCTGTTTCTTCAATAATCTCCCATATCCTCTACACGACTGCTACGTACCCTTCTCTCATACCACGTGGTGTCTCCTTCCCTGTATCCACTGTAGTGTCTACAATGACTATTTACTCTGCTGTGTGTTCCCCTGACCTATGTTCAGATTTAACAGTATTTGGATAGGTCTTTGACCTGCTATCACAACTGTTAACAGAAACACAATGTAGTCTGGTCCCTGATCTACAATAGAGACAAAGAGGCAAACACTCCTTACCTGAGCCTCCTGTTTAAGGCTGCACGATTTCTTCTTGGGATCCAGTTTTCCGCTTTTCAGCCACAGATCAGACAGTAAACAGCCTCTTTACACACAACAATTCAGTCGGAGGTCTTTTCATTCAAGAAGAACCATTTAGGCAAATTCTCCTGCGTAGATGTCTAACCAGCCATGCACTCTGACCTGTAGCTTACCAAGGGAATTCGGATTACAAGGATCACAATGTCAAATAAGTTGTTAAAACCAGACTGTAGTTATCAGTAGGCTTTTCTAAGTGACAGTCAATAACACAGGAGGCTCGGGTTCAGAAAGTTTTAGTAGTGTACACAGGCAGGCTAAATAATATACAGTCCAAGTATGAGAGTTTTGTCTGACTCTATACAGTAAGCAGTTTCTTTATATAGTGTTTACAATCAGCTTTTGCCCACCTTACTGACGTGGTCGGTCACAGGGCATTTCCATCACTATGGTCCACAATAGTCTATACATACGTGGGTGCTGGGGTCGTGCTTTTAAAATGTTTTCCCATGAGAATAACACAGCCTTGCAAGGCACCTTGTCAATTACAGTGTCCTTCTGTGATTGTAGCTGTTTCAAGGACCCTAGACTGTTCCGATACAGTAGTCAGTTAATTTCTTAATACGTTGCTTTGTCTCTCTGGTAAGGAGTTGTACTGTTATCTTCGATAGAGCTCACAAGGCCATCCTCCTCAGGGAAGGGGTGATGTTATGCATGTACATACATTTATTGTTCTGTAACCCAGCAGATAATTAATGCTGACAGACATAAGCCTGCTGTACTGGTTACTGCCAGGATCAGAATTCCATCACACTACAGCTTAGCTTCACCAATTACATGCAGGCTTAGTTCTACTGCCATATTGTACGGTACAATTCAATGCATTATATAGTATTTCGAGTCTAAACTGGCACTTCATATGTGTTTCTATATATATTTTTTGAACAACATCCATCCGCCATATGCATGTTGTTCCGTCCTTTACCTTGACCGTGTGTATTTGGCCGTCCGGCAACGCTACTCTCCACATGTGATGTCCCACCTTCCCCTTCTTTGCCTGTAGCACCCTGTTAGGACGTCCTGTTTGGTAGGCACGTGTTCCGCTATATGTGATCGACTTCACTGCATAGCTAATCATCGATGCGGTGGTTCAACAACCCGACTTGTCCACATGTGTACAGTTATGTGCACCGTGTCGTATGCAAACCTATATGGTTTCGACGGGTACATACCACATGCGGGATGTACACATTCTGCAGACACATTCACATGCAGCCATTTACATATCTGTACCTGAGGTGGGTTGGTGACATGTGGGGTGCGTATTTGCCCGCGTGGCATTGCCTAACACAAACATCTTACCACATTTCAGGTATGCACATTGTGTGTGGGTGTATAGCTGCACACGGATGCTAGCAGGTTAGGGTGCACAGGTGTACATGGGTGGGACTGACATGTACAATGAGGCTATTGTGTATTACATCTGAATGCATGGGTTCTGCTTCTGGATATTACACTTCAACATACGCCATCCAGTGTATGCGACAGAGACGTTGCTGGGTGTGGGATATGTTGCTATGCACATGTTTGCCTGTGTTTAAGGTATCTTGATTCCTTACTGTTGTTATGTCGACACAGCTACCCGGCTATGTACTCTCACTACTGCTTGTGACCATTATGGTTGGCACCTTTTCCAATGCCCATAGTGGGGCATGTTATGTGGAAACTTCGAATTTGCAGGACTACACATACCCACGGCAAGTGCAGTTGACAGAACTTCACTTGTTTGCCATACTATAAGCTTATTCTGTAAGCATTTGGGTTCCTTATTCATTTTCTTATGCCATGTATGTGTTTCATATACAAATGTATATGTTTTATACTACTATTACATGTATATTGCGGGAATATTTTTGGCAGGGGATCTGAGGTCATTTTCCATTTTTCCGATTGTTGCAGGGACACAACTGTCCAATCAGGGACTGTCCATGGCACATTGGGACAGCTGGTAACCCTGGTGACCATGCCCATGTCGCTACTGGGGTTGCCACCTTTTCCAGTTTCCAAGCTGGGATATTTCCGGGACTCACATCTGACTTTACAGGCCGACACATACACGGTCACTATATAGCATAGAACTTCACTTGTTTGCCTAAATAAAAGCTTATTGTTGTGGCAGTTTGCTTGCTTATTCTGTTTCTTGTGACATTTAGGTATTTCAGTTACAGAAATAACCAATTCATGCTACCATTACATTAAATACGGGATATCATTATGTCCTACAATCTTAGCACATTTGCCATTTTAATACGTTTTTGGGACACAACTGCCCATAGAGAGACTGCCCCACCCAGAGTGGGACAGGTGGTGACCTTAGTCGCTGCTCCTATGTCGGTGCGGCACGCTGACATGCTGCTGTACACCTTCTCTGAGTGTAACCACTGACGGTGCATTGCGGGACAAACGCGGTCTTATGCGTATCCTTTGCTCCTTGGATGGGTACACTTAAGCCTTCGTGGCTTGTATTTGCTTCTCCGTTTATTTGGGACGGGTACTATGTTGCATACTCTACGTGCGTTTCATTCTGCACGGGACCTGGCTGCTGCCATTACTATTATGGGCGGACCGTGGCTGTCAGCACATTAGGTTGCTCACCTCATGCCGGCTTAGACACGCCTCCAGACGCATCCTACCTGGGCTCGCTCACGTACACTACACACGTGTCTGTGGTTGCGGTGCACTCTCATTAATATGCATATGGCGCTACTGCGCCGGCTATTCACTGCACCGCCGGCGCAGACCTTACGCCGGCCTTGCGCCGAGCTTCATGAATCCCGGGGATTAGCTTAACAAACTCATTTATATATTTACATTATTTATATTTGCTGTTGTCTGCCTGTTATTCTTGTGCGTTGTATAAAAAGAAAATACATGCATGTCAGTCTTGTGACTTTAAATCATTATTCTTATTAACTATTTTTATTTAATTTTTATACATTAGAACTGTTTTGTTTACCTTTTGACTATGCTAAGAATGGCAGTCATATGCTCTACTTTACTGTAGTACTGATAAATATATTGCTTTAATTGAATGGAAGTTTTAAACATTTGAGAATGATTTGTATTTCACCATCCTACCATGTAAGCTTAACCATTTTCAAAACACAAACATGTTATAAATTATATTTCTTTTGTACAGATCAGCTGTAGTTTCCTACTCTTTCCCAATGTATGAAGGAAGTTAGTCTCTGTCAGTTCAGCTAATCTATTTTCTTCATCTTGTAACTGTTGTTTAAGAGTCTCCTGTAATATTGCATGGTCTTTCTGACATTTTTTAGTAAGCTGTTCTGCTGAATTTGAAACTCCTATGCACTTTTGAAAAGATGTATGTATAACTTGTCTAAACTTCCTGAACTCATTGTGTCTGTCTTTTAGAAGTTTACTACATTCCTTACTAACAAAATGTACTAGGGGTTCTATCAGTAACTGATTTGACTCACATGTGGTGACAGGACATAACTGTTTAACATCTGAATATAATGGAAACACTTTAGCCTTAGTTAATTCTTTATCATGAACAGATCTGTCTTTACAGTCTATTTTTTTAGCAATATGATGCAGTAATTTTTTATGGCATAATACACAAAATGCAATTTTTGTTGAAGCACACAATAAACATTTGTCATATTTCACATGGTTTTCTTTGAGATACCAGTTAAATATTGTAATACATTTGCATAATGCCTTACTATCAACCTGCCCTACTAAGGTTTTACATTTACTAATATGCTGTGTATACCAACATTGCAATTTCCTATCCATACTGTCTAATAATATACAAACTGTCTAAGAATATACAAACTATGTAAGAATATACAAACTGTTTAACATCATCCACACTAAATATGTGACACAGAAAAAAGTCTTACCAGTTAGCAAGAAAACAGGTGATCAGGCTATTGTTGCTGATGGCTAGAAATTTTTCAGAGTCACTTGAGAAGCTGGGAAAGCACAACAGGCAGTGGACTGTTGGGCTAGTGGATATCCCCCTTTTCTTTAGTGAAATTATGGCACTGCGACTGGAACTTCTGTCTCACTTCGGATGTAGACGTCTAAAAAACTTTACTACTGCAAGCTGCATAAACTGGAATACTTCTGTTCAGAATTGACACATACGTACAAATATTAGTTACTGCAATTTAACTGAAGTAACCCTCTGCAGGGCTTACCATCACTCCCCCTGTGTTTGAATGCAGAGTGTAGGTTCAGATGCAGGCTAGCTTGCCATTGAAAAAATATTATATTGCTCTAGACACTCGGCTGGCTCATCATTGAAAAAATATATTGAGCTCTGCTTACTGCTTCTTACTTTCTGCTTGCTCTTGCTGTGGGATTTGCTGGCTGGATTCTGCTAAAATTCAAAGTCTGGTTATATTTGCATTCACAGTCTGTTGCATACAGAAACTTGCAGAATATACACTTATGAGAGAATATACTTTGCAGCACCTGTCTTTAAGAGCAGTAACCAATAACTTTTATAATAAACCAAACTGGACAAACGTTGCAGCTTAAGTACCGTTCCAACTTTACTTCTCATATAGTACAGATGATGTGAGAGATATAACATTTACCTCAGGACTTGTGTCCCTACCATACCTCTAACATAACTAGATTTAATACAGACTTTTTATACATATTTTAGTTTTGGAAAGATACTGGCTTGATGACGCAAATGCTAACACATCTGTTCTTGTCCAAATGATGATAAGTAAACTGTCTTCAAGAAAATGCCTTGTGGATTCTGTAAATGCTGATAAGTAAACTGTCTTCAAGAAAACGCCTTGTGGATTAACTTTCTTAGAAAAACATATTTTTAAACTTTCTTAGAAAAACATGTCCTGTTGTCCAGTGAAAGCAGATTACACTCTTGTCATGTCTGTAAGAAGTAAGTTTTCTTGATGTGTGTGTAATACACTCATAAGCAAGTTCCTTATTTTTTAAGCCACAGTCATTTAGTATGGTTGCTGATCACATATTACTAAACTCTGTTTCTGCATTTAAGCAAGCTTTTTCTTTCAGCATATTTACAACATAATTAATTTCAACCTTAAATTCATAATATCTAACATGTGTGATGTGTCAGATTCTGGCATCTGATAGACAGCTAACTATTACCTTCTCCTTACTCAACCTAGTGAGTGGGACATCAGTGTGCCTCACTAATGTGTCACCTATGATTATTGTATTGGGTGAGCTGTTTTGCATTAGAGGCTTAGGATGAGACACACGCAAGCAGCTTAAGTTGAGGGTCACATTGTGTAAGTGAGCTATGTGTCTTGTGGTCTGTGCTGTGTTGTGGTGGTTGAGTGCATTTCTGCCTTGAAGGTCTCTGCTGTTTGGGTAGATTTCTATTGAGATCCTCCTCAAAGGTGGGTGTGTGGTTTGTGTTTTTATGTGAAGAATGTTATGGTGGGTGTTCTGGAGGGTTATGTGTTCATGTGGTGTGGTGCAGGGGTTGACCTTCTCCTCTTGACCAGTTATTCCGGTCTTGGCTGGAGAGTGCATGTCTTCCAATTTGGAGATATAAGTTCATCTCTCACAAGTCTGAGTGCTGGAATGCAAATTACTTGCTAATGTTATTAACCTCTTAAACACTTTTTCTTACATTTCCATAATGCATGCTATGTGGTTTAACTGACCTACCCAGTACTTACACTTTCTTTTCCATACCCTTCAAAACTATTTACACAGTCAAATTTATCTAACTAATTTTGAACCTTTTTACTCACTACTCTAACTTCATTTCACTTGTCATGGGCGTTGACTTCTCATCTATTATTGAAATGTTTACACGACTGTAATAATATGTTATCATCATTATTTTTTATGTTTGTAAGAATCATTTTTCTCCTGTTGTCAATGTATTTTGAGGAATCTCTAGTACCAATGGATTTTCGTCCTTACTACATTATATTGACTATGACATAGGACTTGCTTTTGCTGATTTATACTGTAATTCTCCATGGCCCATTTTGAAAATGAGCAACCCAGTTAAAATATTGCAAGTGAACAAATACATACTTAAATTCCCTATTACATATGAATCCAAGGTTTCATTTATTAATTGTGTTTATTTATTTATTTAGTTATATCAGAAATGAAATGGCCAACAAAAACACCTACTCAGTAAGCATTAGCTGTAAGCATTAGGCTCAGTCACTAGAGTACTAATTCTTATTGGAATTCATATATTGAAGTGAGTAGCACCATTTCCATTAGTTTGTATAACAGACCAGTTGTATAGAAGACTGATTTTTTTCATGTTAAGAGAAGCTAATTTTAAATAACTTTACTAGCAATTTACATAACAGAGTGGCACCATCACAATTTAAAACAATCAAACAAGATTACTATACAGAATGGTTATGTTATCCTAAGGTGCATTATACCAGCATAAACCTTCCAAATCCCCATCTTTGTCTAGCATACTATTTACCAGCTTCAACCTTATCTATACCTTAATATCTCAGAAACCGTACCCACTATCCTCATTCTGATAATGTTGTCCCATGATTGTCTAAATCTGAATCTATTCATTTTCTAACTTTTCTCATTTTTATGTTCCAGGTTTCAATTTTTATCTACACCTTCTTCTCCTAAGCCATAGTAAATACATTTACTCCAAAGGGAAAGATACTGAAATCCCACCAATGCATCAAGGTTAAGCAACCGTGACCTGACATCAATTCCAAATACACAGGTCCTCCAATACCATAATCTCATATCCTACCACATAAATACATTATTTTACTCTCTTGTTCTACAATGTCTTAACTTCCACACATCCCCAACACATGGACTTTTTAACTGGTCATTAATCTCCTTATCTCCAAGAACTATCATCGTTCATTAGTACTTCCATTTTAAACTTGATTGGGGTTTTGTACCATCTATGTAATTTTCTCTTTTATGTATCCCACATTGGTGCTTCCTGATAAAATTTTCACAAGCATCCTATATATCTTCCTAAAAAAAAATCATAATCTTTCAACTACCCATAATCGCTCATCTCTCATGCAAGCCATTCGGTTTGACCATGTTTTATGATATCACTAAATTTTTGTGTATCCTTCTAAATCATCCTTTCCTCTTTCTCCTCCAGTCATCATGACACTCCTGTCTTTAATTCTTTTTTCATTTGCAGACATCCTTGACTCAATCAATCTTTCCCCTGCCATCTTCATTTCTTTACATTTAGCCATTCTTCCTGCCTAGGACTGAAGTTATTTTGCAACATTTAGAAATCCTTAACTCAAGTCAACCCTCCCCCCAATTCGATGCTAACATCACCTGAAAACAATCTAAGTATAGGCTTTCTCCAACCATTGCTTCACAGGATGTTTCTGTTCAGTGTACCCTTTTATTTTTTCCACAAAGTCTACCCTTTGTATGTCTTACTATATAACGATCTGACAAGTACATGTTCTTAATAGTCTCTGTCTTAATCTGATTCTGTTAGTTATTTCCATCTCAGTCAGTCCTCCTTTGTCACCCAGACCATTCACATTTTCTCCACTATGCATAACCATCATCTCTTCCCAATATATTTTTATAATATAATAAACAATGTCTGCATGGCCCATTCTCCATCATTTTCCCCATCCAGATTATGCCCTTCCAAGTCAGGGCTTCTTTCCCTTCCAAATAAACCTGTCATGTGCCTTTTGTGCCTTTTTAACAAGTAAACATTTAGTCCCATTAAACAATCTCTTCTCTGATGCAGAAATATAGGTAAAATCATCATCCTAACTACAACTATATGCTGTACATTGTGCGATCATTATCTATGCACCAGCTTGACAATTTTTCATCTTCTACTCAATTGCTCAATTGCAGGATTTTTTTTAATTACTTTGCAGAATTCTTTGGGCTTTGACTTTTGTCTTTCATGACCTTTCCTTATTTGATAATGTAAATCGTAAATGTAAGTCAATATTAAATTTGTATTAGGTGTTTTATGCTGCCATTTTCAAGCACATAATTTATTAGTATAAGAACAGTAAAATTGCCATATCAGTGCTTCTGTTTCAGCATGTTTTATTTGTATAATGTTGAAAAGAAAATAATCCAGATAGTATGACACCCATACATGGGAACTTTAATAAAAATGCATACAATTAAGGTTAAGCACTTTTATCTATATTACAAAAAGACATCATCAGAACCAAAACCCACAACAGCTGACTAGCTGTTTAAGAGCTATTGATATAATAAGCCACACCTCCAATTCATCCAATCACGTTCTACTAAAAATGGGGAAAAAACTAACCTTAAAAACCACACAAATGCAATCAATCATAACACTAGCAAAATAAGACATAATAAAATAAGTAAATTACCATGATTTTGGAATGTTAAATAAAATATATGTTAAGGTGCCAGTAGTATATACATTTAAGAGGGTCTATATTATATGAAAGAAAGTTCATAATCTCGAATGCTCTAAAAAGCAAAAATGGAGGACCTCAAACTCTTTATTGTGGGGGGATGTACCCCCCACACCCTCTGCTAAGTATATATACTAACTCTGAGATTGCACTACAGTGAGGAAAGGGCAAATATTCCAACCTTCACTGTACTGTGATCCCACAAGAAGCTCCTCAAGGTCCGACATTGTCACTCTTCAGAGCATTCGAGATTATGAACTTTCATTCATATAATGTAGACGCAAATTTAAGTAGTGTATACATTTAACTACGATTTGTCTGCTGTTCTTTATAATTCATTACATATAGAGGTGTTCTCATTTAGGCCTGGTGGTAAATTGGCATCAAGCCTTAACTACCATAACATTTCCTGGTGTAGTAAGGTGTTCTTCCAGTCCCCAGTATATACTTCAAATCCAACTTGTTCCAGCACCAAAAATAAAAACTTCTCAAAACATCTGCAACTCTGTGCATTTCTGGCTAAAGCACTCTCATTATCAGAGTGCTGTAGGCTGTATAAAAGTTGATAGATCCTTCAATTTAGGGACTTAATGGTTTTTCCTGTGTAAAAAGCATGATACCGGGTGCAGAACTCAAAACACATCACTCGCTTCGAAAAACAATTAAATCGGCCTCCCTTAGTGTATTTTTTTATCATATCATACAAATTCCCTGTATAGTTATTTTCTATAGTCACATCTACCACATTTTTGGGTTGTAGGGAATGTACCACGAAAAAGTACAGGAGGTTTCTCCAAACAAATCTTTGATGTTATTGTTTCTTCCTTATGTAAAACCAAAAGTAGGTGTACCTAGCAGCCTTGTGTTATCATCACATTCTAGCATGACTCAATTTCTTTGAATGATGTTTTGTATTTCTTTACATCTAAACAATAGTGAATTATCATGTTGTTACAAAAATCATTAACACCTTGTTTTGTACTGATAAAAACAATGTTCTTCACCAAACCATATATTATGATTGGGCCACATCTGCCTTGCCTTTGTGCCAAAATGTCATTTTCTATAGAATCAACCATCATGTTAGGGTAGCTGTGGACCAAAAACCTGTTTTGTAATTCATTGAATTTGCTTTGACAGACCTCATCATTCGATGTAAGCCTGGACACTCCACTGAACTAGCTCCTCACAACTCCCTTTTTCTAGTGGTAAGGATGGCAACTAGAGAAGAACAAAAAAGTATTACAATTAGTGGGTTTTCTGTATACCGTAGTCTCAAACCAACCTCTGGTGACTATTGAATTTTACCATCAAGGTCACTAATGTCTCTTTCACCAAGATGATAAGTAAATTTTAAAAAATCAGTGCTACTCTCCATTTGACTGAGGAATTCCATAAATTGTTCCTTACTACCATGCCAAATGTGCAGCAAATAATCTAGGCAGTGAAAATGCCCACCACAATGCTGAAGTAAAGGAAGATGAAAAACAGTGTCCAATTCCCATCTCAGCAACTCCCCATTAGCAAAAGTGGGACATGCATTTTGTTGTTCAAAGGGTCGTCGGGGTCACCATCTGCCTTAGTTAATGTTTACTGAGTAGGGGTGTTACTAGGCACAAGGCTTTCTTGAGGTTGTGCACGAGTGGTATGAAAAACATTTTTTTTTATCTAATCAAAATGTTTGTTTCACCATATAAATTTGCTTTTACAAATGTTTGTTTTGATTAATAACTGTGAGTATACTGTACACATTGATATTTCAATGGTAGCTTAAGCCTCTTGAGTTATTTGCGAGATAAGTTATTCATTATGGTCTTCTACATGACACTTTTTTTGCTGCAAGCAGGACTTAAAACAAATGTTTTTAAAATTGTCTTATACATCTCTCTCTCTCTCTCTCTCTCTCTCTCTCTATATATATATATATATATATATATATATATGGGTCCCCTTCAGTAGATCGAATGTTTACAAGTTCGAACTACATATGGCCGAGACCATATGTTCGAACCTGTAAAAGTTTGATCAGATTGAATGGAGATTTCCATACAGTGCGGAAAGGGAAGATTTCTTATTTCCACAATGAGGTGTGATCTCGGAGTTGGTATATTTAAGTAAGGGGGGTGTGGGGCGAGAAGCCCTCCATGTGGAGGGTGCAAGGGAGATAGCCCCCCTGCTATAGATGTTTAGTTTTGTGTTTTGTTGTTTTATTTGTTTTTACTTCAGTGCTCGAACTTTTACGAGTTCGAACGTATGGTCTCGGCCATATGTGGTTCGAACTTGAAAAAGTTCGATCTACTGAAGTAGATCCATATATATACATATATATATATATATATGTATATATATATATATATATATATATATATATATATATATATAGGGAGAGAGAGAGAGAGAGGGAGAGAGAGTTATTGAGAGCGAGAGAGAGAAAGAGATTCCTTTAAGCATCATTTTCTCTGTTTGCAATTAACTAATTAACTTACCTGACAAATCATGAGCACCTTCAGTTCTGAAAGGCATTTACTCTGATGTTTATCATTAACTCTTCACTCTGTCTGTAAAAAATGAGCAATTCCTTTAGAAAGTAGAATTATTCCTTTTCAATTTCTAGATAGAATTAAGAATGTCCATGTCAGATATGTTGCCTTGAATGGTGTGCTAGCAAAGACTGAGTTTTCACTCACCAATGTGCATCTGCCCCATGCATTATTTTGAAAGAAATGGCATACCTTATAAAGGAATGGGTTTCTCTTCAGCATGACTGTCTAGTCAGGGAATTGGACCTCTACAGAAGTACTGGCCAGTCCTAGGAATTTGTACTTGCTCCCATCTGGTAGATTATTTAAAAGATACATTTCATTATTCGGCATAGCAGATCTCCATCATCTTTTAAAACTGTCTGCACAGCTTTATATTTATTACACTCCATGTTTCAAAATGTTTTATGGTATGGAGTTGTTTACAATAACCCTGTATTTATTTATTAGACATATTGCATTTAATAACAGAATTGTTTATTTAATATATGATCCTTTGCACTTTGACCTTGGAAATTTTTCATTGCAATGTCATGTTTGACACATTAGTTTTGATGAAGTCAAATGTAAGTGCATGAGATAAAAGAACTTAACCTAGTTTGCATTTGATTTTTGACAAACAAGGAGCACAACAAACTGGTAAACTAATAACACGAAATAAACAACAGATAGGCAAAACACGAAAGTGAATAACCTGTTTATTACTGAATAAAGTGCTTTTTTGTTGTCGTAAATACGGCAACTTCATCAGATTCACACAAATACAATTGTAACAAGTTTAAATAGATGGAACTAACATCACATGACTATCATCATTTTTATCTTATTTTTATCTTATTTTTATTTGTATTCTTGGAGGGTTTTGCTGGTTAAAAGACAAAGAATTTTAGACAGATTTTTTTTACAAGGAAATGTTTAAGATATTGGTCTTTAATGCTATTTTTTGACATGTATAAAAAGTCAGCTGATGATAGTCATGTGATGTTAGTTCCATCTATTTAAACTTGTTACAATTGTATTTGTGTGAATCTGATGAAGTTGCTGTATCTACGACAACGAAAAGTGCTTTATTCAGTAATAAACAGGTTATTCGCTTTCGTGTTTTGCCTATCTGTTGAATATTTCATGTTATTAGTTTATGCATTTGATTTTTAATATTACTATTAAATTATTTTTATTTGGTCATGTAGTCATTTCTTCTGGACACACTGTTACACCTCCTATTTTGGTTTACCAGTATTTGTTGAGGTGTTATTGCCTATGCCACACATTCTGGTCTTGTGTGAGTAATATAAAAATCATTTAACTAGTTCCTGAAAAGTTTACATGGATGGCTTTAAATTATGGCAGGTCTACAGCAGGGTTTGCTTGTATTTCAAGATGACATAGCAAGAGGACTCCCTGGCTGTGAGGAAAACTGAAAAAGAAATAGGCAACAGATTGATTCTATCCACTTATATAAAGCAGGGCAGGACTACAAATCTATTTAGGTAACATATTTCAACCTGTCTTCTGCTAATAGTAAACATCTGACCATGTCTCTATGTAAGCAAGATGTTAACAGACAAATTCTACAGTTCAAAATTTGTTATAATAATATGTTATTCACAACCCTTCAGGAGTCTATGGATACTTTTGTCACCTATTATAAATCTTGGTAGTCTTGAGTACTCAGGGGTATATCTTCCATCTACAGACTTCATTAATCATTTTCCTCTCTTCCACTTGTCACACTGAATCATGACATGATAGATTCACTGATGCTTTATATTACCTCCCATGAAGTATTCACCACATTTTTCCCACTGGCCCCAGGTCAAACACCTTGGAAAGATGGTATTCCCTTAGAGATTTACAAATGGGGATGCTGAATTGCTCTCTAACTTTTCTTTATTATAGAATAATGCATTACTGGATACCACACCACCTCCTTCTTGGAAGGATGGAGTTGTGGTAGTAATCTCTATGCTTGGGAAGGACCCACATGAACTGTCCTCCTAAAGAACAATTTCTATTTTATGTCATAGCTACAAGTTGTTTATGGCAATTCTTACTATCATGCTTGCTAGGTAGATTCTTGCGAAAGATTACTCATCTGGATCAAACTTGTTTTGAGAACTAGTTTATACAGCCGGATGAAGACATTGCTCATAGCACAGAGGCCTCCAGCTCTTGTCATATCTTGTTTTTGATGAGTCCAGACACTGAAAAACATTTTGATAGAGTTCATTGGAAATTTTTGTTAGAACTGCTGATTCATCTAAAGTTTCCACACAGCTTTGTTGCTTTGCTTCAAAGGATATATTAACACTATACTGCAAGGCAAAAGTTAAATGCCACATTTATGGTCCTGATTCATACAAAGAGAAGTACAAGGCAAGGGTGCCTACCTTTCAAATTAAAATTTATTATATACTTGTAATCACTGGCTATCCACCTTGGATAATTGGCTATTGCAGGATATACATGAATGGACACCTCATAAACCCTGTCTGCATGTATATAACCTTCTGGTATTACTGACAACCCAGATGAGTGCCTCACACTTTAATTTTAAGAGCTCCATTGCTTTGATTTCCTCTGTAGGTACAGACTGAACTCTAATAAAAGCAAGGTGATCAAGATCAATTACACCCCCTCTGAAAGGAGTCTTCTGGATTTTTCTTTTTTGGTAGATAATGGCGCTATTACTTACTTGGGACCCAAAGTTGGACTCTCCTTGTTAGCTTCACTAGTAACTACATATGACATTTTTTGGGGGATGGTTAAGGCTTACTGTTATAACTGGAAACATCTTTGCCTGGATATGACAGTGAGAATGTCAGCCATTTTATGGGTTACCATGCACCTAGTTCTTTTCTCATTACCAGCTCTCACAATATGAGTTCCTTTTCAGTTTTGGAGCAGACAAAAATCCTGTTTTAGGAGTTTTGTTTGGGCAGGTGTGAATAGCAGTATCTGCCCCTTTCACTATCTAAAGGAGGTTTGAGTTTTCCTGATTTAGGGACATAAGCCCAAGCAGCCTGGCTGAAAATATTTGATGAATTTGTGAATCCCAGTGAAGAAGCAGTCTGGTACAATGTCCTGGTCCATTCCTTAAGTGATCATTTTCAAATCTTTGAGAAATCGCATTTCAAGATGGAATCTCATTGCTATTCATACTGCAAAATCTTATCAGTGTTGATTAAAACAATTCAGGATGAGTTCACTAATACTGTGGCTTTAAATTGGATGGATTCTTATTGGTTCTTCTCAGTATTGGAGGGGGGATGATCTGGATATCAACCATCTCCAGAGAATTAAAAGCTTGTCAGTCGTATATTACTCTAAAGAATTGCATTCAATGACATGAGAGGGGCTCAGTGCCAGATTGACTTCCTCAGGGAACGACAAGAATATATAACAAAATGATTACTAAACTAAGAAACAATATGATGTTCAGAAATACAAGTGAAGATAGGCCTATCTGAATTTCATGGCTGTTAATTTCTAGAAGCCTTTGCATTCACAATAAAGTTTCAGTCAGATTATTTTACAAGATGTTCATTACTCCACAAGAGAAATACAATACCTTGGGAGAACATGACCTCAATGTTGAAATTCAGAAAATCTTAGTTGCTACAAAGTTCTTCCACTCCCGAGATATGCTACATGATCTCATAAAATCAGATTCTCAGGATAGCACCATCGAGTACAGAATGCATCATAGTGTAACAGCTGTCTGCTCGAGATGTATATTGGGTGAGTTAGGAGACAGGCTTATTTTGTTCTGGGATTGCTCCTAACTAAGTTACTTCAAATGGGTATTGTAGCACATTTGTGATACCATCTGGTCTAACCAGGTTGTGGTGTCTAGTGCTATTTTTTTTTTCTGGGTAATGTGTATGCTTTTTCACTTAAATGTCCTCATTATAGATTGTTAAACTTGCAATCTGTTGCAGAAAAAGATTTATCACAAAAGATGGAAATGTGCTTTCCCACTCTCATTCATTTCATCGACTTGGCATTGCTGATGAACAAGCTTTGCAAAATGGAATTGTCTTTGCTAGATCCTTTGTTAAGGAAGAATGCCACTGATAAGTCGTCCTTGTGGTCGAAGTTTATCACTGATTACTGTGATACTTTTAAGAATTTATAGACTTACATGAACATTTACCCTCATTTAATATATATATATATATATATATATATATATATATATATATATATATATAGATAGATAGATATAGATATGTGAGTGTGTGTGTGTGTGTGTGTGTTTGTGTGTATGTGTGTGTGTGTGTGTGTGTGTGTGTGTGTGTGTGTGTGTATGTATATATATCTTTTTTTTATTATTGTTAGAAGTTGTTCTTGTTATGTGTTGGTTTACATTATCAAGTAATAAAATTTTACTTAAAAAAAGTATTTTTTGATTATTTTAACAGATTACTGTTTTTATAATTTAATATATATAAAGCACTTTGTCTATTCAGAATCTTCAGAAATCTTTTTCTGTTTAAAAACTTTCATAGCTTGTTGTCTTAGGCTATTTTGTCCCATCCTCCCTCCCTGTTGGTGTCTTGCTCTTATACTTGGTGGCTTTGCAGTTGCCCGCCCCTACTGTGACACACCTCCCAGTCTAGTGTCATTAGCTCATTCTTCTTAATACAGAGAGAACATTTGATAAGGCCTTCTGTTCCTCCTTTTTACCTTTTCAAAAAGTAAAACAAAACTTTTTTTCTTCTTCGCCTGAACCTTCTTGTGTTCTGACTGTCCTTCTCAAACATATTGGAAATATACAGTATATTTCAGAGCATTTGTTATAACTGTATTTGCTATAACTGATTTAAGTATTTTTTTCTGGCTTTTGAATATTTACTGCTTAGCGACTGCATCTTAGCCTGTTTATACAGCTCTGCATTCTATTTAAACTGTTTTTGTGTTGATTAACTGTTTTGCACTCTTAATAAGTTATTTGTTGCTTAATTTTACCTGTAGGCTAACACACTCAAGTGTGCTAGCCACTTAAAAGCATTTATAGCATTTACTGTCTGTTTTTTTTCCTTGTCTCTGTAAAAAAAAAAAAAAAAAAAAAAAAAAAAATCTCTTGTTTTCCCACCTTACTGAACTAGAGTAGTCCAGTTTCAGAGTTGCTGATCCCTGGGCTTTGTTTTTAGTTCCTGTTACTGATCCATTGCCTTATTAGGAAGGAGGAAGTTTCTTTGCTTACCAGTGGGAGTGGGAAGCACTGAGCAGCCTTTTTGTCCGAATTGGTGAAGTTTCAGCCAGAAACTAGTAGTCTATTGGGCCAATTCCTAGCTCCTTTCAGCCCCCTGCTATAAAACACGCTAAACACGTGTTTTCCAGCTTGTACCAACTCTGCACAGATCCTCGTGGTGGCCTGCAGAGTGATCCAAGCAGCAGAGAGCTAAAAGAGTGACTTTCTACCAGATATAAGTATTTTTGTGGCTTTCCCACTGTTATTAAGCTAGCGACTGCATTTCGCCTGTTTTACTGCTACTTTAAGTGATTTCTGCATTTTACACTGTTTATTGCACTTTAAGTTACTAATTGTTGCAAATTGTTTCTGTAGGCTACACACTAAAGTGCGCTAGCCGATTTACAGCATTTATAGCATTTACTGTCTGTTTTTTCCTTATCTCTGTAATAAAACAAAAAAATCTCTTGTTTTCCCACTTTACTGAACTAGAGTAGTCCAGTTTCAGAGTTGCTGATCCCTGGGCTTTGTTTTTAGTTCCTGTTACTGATCCATTGCCTTATTAGGAAGGAGGGAAGTTTCTTTGCTTACCAGTGGGAGTGGGAAGCACTGAGCGGCCTTTTGTCCGATTTGGTGAAGTTTCAGCCAGAAACTAGTAGTCCATTGGTCGTTTTGGGCCAATTCCTAGCTCCCTTCAGCCCCCTGCTATAAAACACGCTAAACTGTACTGCTGATCTAACCAGCATATCCTATAACTGAAAAGTTCATCTCTACTTGATTCCCAAGTAGACTATTCTCTATCTGTAAAGCCTAGCACTTACTCCTACAGTACTTGCACCTTGATAAAGCACTCTTATTATAGATAGTACCCCACCAGCCCAAAACCCACTTCCCCGGAGTCCTTTGAAAGTTCTTTATCTACTACTTCTAGTATGTCGAGGGATCAGTTGCTAGTGTCCTCTCCAGCTCAACTGGTGAACCTGGGAATATTGAGGCAATGTTACAATTGCCTCATGTACACAGACAATCCTCTCCTTCTCCCACAAAACACAAATACATGCGAGAGATGCAACTATACGGCCAAACTGGAGGCTGAGCTCTCTCAACATAGGACTGGCAAGACCAGACAGGAGGAGAAGGCAACCACACACAATACATACCCAGTCACACATGGTACCATCACAACTTCAAATCATACACATACTCACACAAAGACATACTCGGAGGCTCTGGTCAAAAATTTACCAAAACAGCAGAGGCCACCAAAGCAGACACCCAAACAACTACCACCTCACGACCCAACACATGCAACACATAGACCACACAGTCAGAGTGTCAAACAGTCACAGCCCTTAAGGCCAAACAAAATGCCAGACACACTTGTCATTGGTGATTCCATAGTCAGACACACTGACGTCCCGCTCACCAGACTGAGTAAGGAGAAGGTCACAGTAAGCTGCCTGTCGGGCGCTAGAATCCGCCACATAACGCAAGCACTCAGGTCTCTCAACAGCAGGTACAAGTGCGACTCAGTCATTGTCCACGCTGGTGTCAACGACCTGAGACGTACCTCCTTGGACTACATGAAAAGGGACGTCGAGGAGCTCTCTGATTATGTAGCCCAGGCAGGTATGACCCTGACCTTGAGCAGTATCCTACCTTCACCTAGAATGATGCCACAATACAGTGATAAGATGATCAGCTTTAATAATTGGCTTAAATTCTGGTGTCATTCAAAGGGGATCCAATGTCTGTCTGCCTGGGATGACATGCTGGACAAGCCACGCTGCTTCGCAAGGGACGGCTTGCACCTGTCACCCCTGGGCTTCCGGATATTGGCAAAGGCTCTTGCCACCCCCATAATGCCTTTTTTAGGCAAGGCTCAAATTCTAAACCTACCACCCTAGAACACCAAAAAGGAAAAAAACTAAGGGTAATGCTGCTCAATGCCAGAAGTCTCAATCTCAAGATGCACGCACTCGAGGCCCTTCTCAATATGGAGAACATCGATGTCTGTGCTGTGACAGAAACCTGGTTCAAGGCTCCTGAGAGCACCCCAGCACTAACAGGTTTCACCTCATATCATACGTTCCGGCCCCAAAATCCGGACAACACCAAGAAAGGAGAGGGTGTCCATATTCATAAAGGACACCCACACCTCAAGGTTGGTGGCAACGCACGATGCATCGGAGACCATCCAGGTGCAATTAACCATAGGCAAGACTGCTCTGCAATTTGTAGCATGTTACAGGCCACCCTCTCAAACTCAGGAACCTCACATGGCCTTCCTGAAAACATTGGAGGGATAAATGTATCTCCAAACACCATCATACTAGGTGACTTCAACTACCCTAATATAGACTGGGAACACTACTCAAGCCCGAACACTCTAACCCAAAGATTCCTGGAGTTCATAAACTCAAATGCCATGGAACAACTAGTCACCATCCCCACAAGAGGTGAAAACATACTTGATCTCATCATCACGAACATGGGATCAAAATGTTCAACACCGGAAGTATACCCCTCACTGGTGAGATCAGATCATAAACTAATCTCGCTGGAGGTCCTCATCCCGCCCCCCCTGAAACAAAAAAGACCACAGTGAAAACTTCTCAAAAGCCGATTTCACACTTCTAAAAACTAGTGTGGTCTCCTTTAAGGCCCCTGAGCCAGTGGTAAACATTACTCAAACCGCTGAATCACTTACAAATGCCTTCTACCAGCACCTACAGGACTGCATGGATCAGGCAATCCCAAACAAAACTAAGACTCTCTGTACCAAAGGCAAGCGTCCAGTCTGGTGGACCCCAGCCATAAACAAGCTCTACAACAAAAGGAGGAAGCTACTACAAGATAGAGCAAAATCCTTGAAAGGTAATACACCTTTGATCATTATAAGTAAAAAACTAAGAGCTCTCATAAAATCATCCAAGGCAAAGTTTGAGAGAAAAATCGCCAAGGACTCTAAAGACAATCATAAGGCCTTCTTTAGCTATGTTAGAAACCTAGGAGGAAACTCCCAGATATGCTCAGAATTAGTTCAAAATGATGTGAAAATTACTGAACCTACACACATTGCTAACATACTGGCTGACAGGTTCAGTGCAAACTTCTCCCCCTCCCCAAAAGGAGAGATATCTATTCCAGAGGATTGTAGCCCCCAAACATCTCCAACGCCCAGGTGAGAACTGCCCTCACTAAGGCAAAAACACAGCATCCATGGGACCGGATGGTGTCCCCGGCTGTGTGCTTCATGAACTCAACGAGGAATTAAACCCACAGTTAGGACAGCTGTTTAATCTTAGCCTCACCTCAGGATACGTACCCAAGGAGTGGCGCACGGCGACTGTGGTCCCACTTCATAAGGGCGGTGCCTCCACAGACCCTGGAAATTACCGCCCCATTAGCTTGACAAGCCTTATCTGCAAAGCCATGGAGAGGATCATAATGGAACTCATAAATAAAGACATAGGGAACTTGCAGACTTTGGATCCAACCCAGTTTGGCTTTGTCAAAGGCAGATCCTGCCTCTTAAACTTGGTTGACTTTTCGAGACAGTCACCAAGGCCATTGATGAGGGAAAGGCAGTCCATACAGCCTACCTCGACCTGGCAAAGGCCTTCGACACAATACCCCACTCAGGTATCATCGAAAAACTCATCAGCTTGAATGTAAACCCATACATCACAAGATGGGTTGCAAACTGGCTAAGCGACAGAACCCACAGGGTCAGAGTTGCTGGAGCCATGTCAGACTCAAAGCCTGTCACAAGTGGTGTCCCACAGGGCTCAGTCCTGGGTCCACTCTTGTTCGGCATCTACTTTTCTGAAGTACAAGCAAACACAGGAGGGTTATGGCTGACAAAGTTTGCAGATGACTGCAAACTGGGCGCCATAGTCGAAAACACATCTGACACAGATATCCTCCAGAAGGGCCTCACAGAAATGGATAACTGGTGCCAGAGCCATGGCCTGAAGTTAAACGCCAAAAATGCATAGTCATACCCTTCGGGAAAAACAAGGTTACCCCTAGCTACCATATAGGTGACAATCCACTGAGCACAGAAAAAGTCATCAGGGATCTGGGGACCCAAGTTGACAGTAGTCTTTCGTTTGACACTCATGTTGCTAAAGTAGTTAGGAAAACCTTCTATATCGCCCACCTGATCATGAAGGGATTCACATCTAGATCAAGGGAGGTCATCGTCCCCTGTACTCATCACTCATTAGACCTATGATTGAGTACAATGCCCGTTCGAATGTATCTGACCAGACACCTGATGCAGCTTGAAAGGCCCCAAAAGTTCCTCACCAAAAGGATAAAGGGTCTCAAAAATATGTCTTATGCTGCCCGACTGAAAGAACTCCAGCTTTATTCAGCCTCATACCGCTTGCTCAGAGGTGACCTGTGCCTGACATATAAGGCCATGTCAAACCCAGATTTGATGAATATGCTTCACCTCAAAAATCTAGATCCCTCAGAACCACAAGGGCGGAGACTTAAACCTTGACACGGTTATAAATAGAACGTGCTGGAGGGACAGATTCATCACCCAGAGACTCCCTATGCTGTGGAACAAAATCCCGGTACATGTGAGGCAGAGCACCTCGCTGGCCTTGTTCAAGAGGAATCTTGACCAATGGATGGGAGATCGCAGATATACCCCAGGGATTACTTCAGTGTCACTGCTTGACAGAGGCACAGAAAAATGATAGGCATAGTTTTTATTCAAACTAAAGGGGTGGCGAAAGCCACATAACTATGGGCTAGGCTTATAAATGCCCTTGGGCAGATAGCCTAGTATGAACCTATGAACCTATGAACCTATGAACCTATTCCCCTCATTGAACAAATTCCATCTGATGCAATCACATGTGCAAACAGACGATTCCTGCTTTATAAAAGTCATCAAAAAAACTTCACTATTGTCCTTCTATCTATCTATGGTTTATGTATATGACAGAACATTATGCAAAATGTTTAAAAAGCAGCTTCAGATAAACCACTAGCATAGCAAGTGAAACCTTAATGTGCATCTGATTTTTCTGGCTCATATCCATTTTACTCACATGAGATCAAATCCTTGAGAGGATCATTTAGAACCAGTCTTCCAACTGCAACAGTAAGACAAAGTACTTTTTTCAAAGCATCATGGCTTCTGACTGGTCAAAGTACAATGACTGCCCTGTGAACCCTGACAGGTTATATCCTACTCAGCATGGATAAAGAGAACCACCATAGCTGCAGTTTTTGTTGGCTTCTGATCTTATGCAACACTCTAGTTTTCACAGTCATCTGCTATTACTAATAGGTATTATCCCTTTATGTTTAACTAATTCATTTGTTCCTTCCCAACAGACCTTTTACAAAAAAAAAATGTTTTTTCTGTTACATCCAAACTTCTCATCAATAAGGGTGCTCCATGAGGTTCAAACTTTCCCATCTACCTTTTTCACAAAAAATGCCTCTTGATGCATCCAGTCTTCCTGTCCTTTGTGCCAATGATGGTGTGGTCCTTTACAGATAAAATCCTCATTGTATTATAAAAGCAAACATAGGATATGACTACCACTAATTCACATATTAGCTTAAAAGGATGAATCTAACTATAATCTCAGCAAAAACAAGATCATGCTACTTGATTGCGATAAAAAAATTCCAACTGTCCAATCACACTAGCATATTACAGATCTTAATTGACATTAACTAGTGACAACCTCATCTTTTAAATATCTAGGAATCTGGCTGGTTCAAAGTCTGAACTTTAAGCTTAATTTAGATGGATCAGCTATAGGAGTAAAGTATTTAACCTCTTATGCCATATTCTAATATAAAGTTACACCTCATCTTATCACAGCAGGTAATCTGGCTTGAACTTTGTCTTCTATCTTCATTCTTCATTCACTGTTTTGCACATTATATATAATCATTATATATAATAACATGATTTTTGACATTTTCTACATATCGTAAGTAGAGCTGAACATATAATCATCTATTGATGCATCTTTCAAGACACATAGGTTTCATCTGCACTTCTCTTAATGTTTTATTTGTATCACTCAATTCTCTGACTTTTTTTGCAGTAATTCCTAGACTGAATCTGATGTAAGTAAAATTTGATCAGTTGTCTGGGCTGATGTATAAATGCAATAAATAAAATAAAACATTACCTTGAACTGAGTGGCCATGATAGAAGCATGTGTTGTGCTGAAGTGTAAATGTTATTTAGGAATATCACCTGTAGCAGATTAGACAATTATCTAACTCCTGTCTTACTCTCATTTCAACAGGCGCATAACCTCCCTACCCTAAACACTCACTACTCAGCAAAAAAGGCCATGTGATTTTTTAAAAAAGTGAAGTGCATTTGAATTCCAAGTACTCTGTGAAGAGACAACTAATCTCTGCAGCTTTGTTTAATGTAAGTAGGACCTTTTTATTTTTACCTTATTCTGTGAGTTTTCTGTGAGGCCTACTAGTTATTGCATAAGAAAATTCCAGCATAATGCTGCCTCTAGATTTCCTTAATCCAGACTGTAGTGAGCTACCCTCTTTGCTATACTAACTTAGGGGGGCTGCAGTCCAAGAACAACTGTTGCTGCTGTGCAACAGGGACAGGACCAAAAGATATAAGGAATTCTAGGGAATAATAGACTCAGTTGTGAATCACAGCTGGCCTGTTTTGTTACTGCATTGTTCACTGAGGGGTGCTTTTCATATCCTCCCCTAGAGACATTTAGTAATCCCATAGTAATCCTTCCCTTTAGAGGGCTCATACTATTTCTGAATTGTCTCTAGCTGTATTGTAATAGAGCATCTCTTAATTTTTCTGTTACACTCTATACGTGTCAAAACATCTTATATCATCTTTATTTTAGTTGTTTACCTTTAGTGCTACAGATTTTTTTTTTGAATAAGGTTACATTCATGGGGGGGGGGTGGCACTCCATTCACCCTTGCTATGTGCAAACTCACTTTACTCACCTACCTCCCCTACCCTGGACCAAACCCTCCCACCCCCTCTTATACTACATTTAAACTTGGCTATCTCCACACTCATTCACTCTGCCAATTACTACTAGCCTTCTCAATCCCCACCTTTCTTCTTAGAGATCACCCATAATTATATCATCATAACAAACCACTGGCACTGAATTCATTATTCACTTTATTTCCTTCCCCATCACTGTTCAGCTGCTGCCCTTCATCTCATCCTTAATGCTTTCTAGCATATATGCATACTCTCTATTATCTGCATTCATAACTCTGTATCACTATTAGCTTCATAACCTGTGCAGTCTTTGATTGCCTCCCACCTTTTTTGCGACCATTGAATTTTATACTCTCCTGTGTTTCTCACAGCCTTTAACCCCTTTCTAGTGTAACACCCTTCGATCTTCCCCTTAGTAACATTTTAATTTCCTCTCCTCAACCTAATCCGAAGGTAGATCTGTCTAATCTAGGGATAGCAATATTAAGTGGGGAAAAAAATAGATGGAAACTTCTCATATGCAGATGTAATAAAAGAAACACTATTTTTGGAATGTGTTAGCTTTTGGTTATGCATGTTTAATGAGAGTTCTGATATTCTAAATATATGGAGCAGTAACAAAAGATATTTACTTAGGTACTTGTATAAATGTTGATTATTACTTATCATATGGTTGACTGATTATACTGCTTGTGTTCAGTGACTATAAATCTGGTATATTTTTTTGGAGAATTATAATGCCTGCATGTTTCACATTGAATCCCTATCCAAATTCTAGCTCTCTACAATAAAGAGAAATGGGCTAGTTGTGTCCCTTTTTTGCAAGAAATTTATTCCAGTATTGAATATGTTGAATTTATACATGCTAATATTGTCAATAATTAATTATTCCCCCTAGCAAAGACTGGTAAACCTGTGCGGATAAACTTCTATTTTCTGATAAGAATTTCTTTAATATAAGAAACTAGCATGCACTGTAATATCTGAATATAAATCTATGGATGTTTAGTATACATAAATCAACTGAACTGTAAACAGGAACACATTATCTGGGGGAAATTAGTTTATACTACTTTTACAGAGTAGTATCTCTACTGTTGTATTATAAGTAACAGTATTATATTTCATCACAACCATTTAATCAATACCTTTGCATATATGGAAACATGGTTTATTAACATATCATCCTACAAAGTTATACATCATATAGATATTGAGTTAAATTAGAATAATTGATAAGAATAGATATATCCTTAAGTATAAATTAATTAGCAATGGTAATAAACACAGTATAATGTGTCTCATTTTGATCTATATTAAATATGTAATTTGAATGTAAATATGTTACATGCTTGAGAATTTATTTAGGTGATTATCTATGTGGTATTCCCAAATGTAATATATTCATTGATAATAATACTAAAGAAGTATCACCTGATATATAAAATGCATTAGAATTTTGTATTTCCTATACAAATTAATCTCCACAAAATAGTTTAGCTTATGGAGCTCATTTGTTCTTAAATGTAAAAGGTATGAGTGACAATCTAATAGACATATCGTTATCTATTAGATTAGGAATGACTTTCATTCCATGTTCAAAGGGGAACTTAGTTATATTAATAGTTGTGAGGCTATTTTTATTGTTTTATAAAAATAATTATTTAAAGCCTGACCAAAACAATATTCTATTTGTATTCATAGAAGAAATAAGACTAACACTTTATTTTAAAATCTTACACAAAAAACAACTTTTGTTGCTATCAGAGGAAACTGTTTAATAACTACAATAACATTAGAAAGAATAACCTTTTTAAAATATAACTTGATATGGTCTTAACACTATTATCCTTGAATACTAGTGGCCTAAATAATCCAAATAAAAGATCCAAATTATTAAAATAATTGAAACTAAATAAAGCACAAATAGTCTTCCTTCAAGAAATGAATTTGAAAATAGATGACAAATTTAAATGAATCCAAAGGAATATACAATTTTAGCTCAATCCTCTTATAAGACAAACACAAAAGGAGTATCAATCCTTTGAAAAAGAATATTGTTAATCCAGAAGTTATTTATAAATATGAAGACAAAGAGGGTCTCGTTGCCTTTGTAATAGTTAAATTTAATAATAGATTATGGACTCTAGCAAATCTATACTGGTTTCCTGGCATCGGAATATGAACTGTTAAAAAACACTTAGATTTTATTTCCAGTATTTATAAAGGTAATTTAATATTGGGGGGAGATTTCAGCTGTATTCTAGATGCTTCTGGAACCACTAATAAGAGACCTTTTCGTAAAACTGCTATCTCAAAATCCTTAAAGAAATGCATTGAATAGTTTCACTTAATAGATACATTTAGATTAAAAGGAGATAAATCTTTATTGTTCTCACATCAAGATTATATATTCAGGACTCAAACTAGAATAGACAAAATATTTGGTGTTTAAGATTTACATATGAAGGTCATCAGTTTTTCAATTGTCCCATATCCTTTCTCAGACCATGACTCTTTGATTTTGAATATTCACATTGAATTCAAACCACTAATCTTCTCTTCTAGAATACCATCATATATAACAAAAATTAAATAATTCAAACCTTGGTTGTTGTCAGAATTACAGTTTTTCCTAGATATTAATTATTCAACAAAAGTCAATAGAGTCATGGTCTGGGACTCATTAAAAGCTTATATATTTGGTAAAGCCATTGGTGTGTATAAAAGTAAAGTTAGAGAGTGTGACTCTGAATTATTAGATTTGCAATGCAAACTTTTATCAGCAAAGTCTGGAATAAAATCAAGGCTCTCTAGAAAGTAAAAAGAAAGTAGAGAAATTAAATAAAAATATAATAAAATTCTAATGCACAAAACCAGTCTAGCTTTAGAAAAATTAAAAATAAATTCATTGGCTACATCACCTAGATACTTACATAACTTATCTACAAGTTTTAAAATACACGCCAAGGCAAATAACATTAACAATATTTACCATGCAAAGAAAGGGAAGAAAGTGTCAGGTATAGGAGACATTCTTGATGCATTCAGATATCACTATATGGCACATGTTAAACAAGAAATTTTAGATACTGACCAATCAAATTGGGGTACAAATTCCATCAATATAAAAAAAAATCCCAGAAGAATTAAAATTAGATCTGCAAAAAACTATATCTTATAAAGAAGTAGTAGACAGGATAAAATAAGGTAAAACCAACAAAGCACCAGGAATAGATGGTATAATTATGGAAATATATATAAACTTTCCCCTCAATGACAATTTCTGTTTGTATAAAACTTTATTAGAGATTTAATCACAAGCAGTAATGCCTCCCTCTTGGAAATATTATTTAATCACTCCAATTTTAAAAGAACATAAAACACTGAATCTTTGTACCTCATATAGGCCTATACCATTAGTAAATCATGATTACAAGATATTCATGTCAATTTTAGCCAATAAAATGAAAATACCATTACCTAAAATAATAAATAATAATCAAACTGGTTTTATATACGACAGACATACACATGATAATATTAAAAGGATATTTACTCTTATAGATCATGTAAATAAGGAAAATAAAGAAACATTCATACTTGGATTAGACATAGAGAAAGCCTTTGCCTCCTTAAGATGGGAATATCTATTTGAAGTTCTAATATCATTTGAATTTCCTCTCTCCTTTGTTCTCCTCTTAAAAATATATATATAAATAATTTAGCATATATTAAATTAGGCCTTTTCACCTCAGAATTCATTCATGTAACAAAAGGCACTAAACAAGGATGTCCCCTATCATCAATTCTTTTTGCTTTGGTCATTGAAATACTTGCAGACTCAATATGTAATCATTCAAAAATAAAAGGGGTAGACATTTATGATCAATATAATTCTAAAATAATGCTCTTTGCTAATGATATACTACTAACTTTATTGAATTCTAAGGAATCTCTAGAAGAGTTGGATGTAGTGATTGAAAAATGTATATGATTTCAGGTCTTCATTTTAATAGATCAAAATTAAAGTTTTTATTTTTAATTAAGAAGAAGGGACTGCAAGTTAAGGAAAATCATATTATAGGAAAACACAAATCTTCTCTAAAATATCTAGGAATTGTGTTATGCAAAAATCTAAATGAGTTAGTATCAAAAAACTACAAAATTATTATCACCACCATTAAAAACTATGTAGAAAAAAATAGAATAAAATATTATTAACTTTTGAAGACAGGCTACAACTAATAAAATGGTTTTACTACCTAATAGTCTATATGTAGCATTAGCAATACAGTTGCCTCCTAATAGAAGTTTTCTTAAAGAAATAACCTCATGCCTACTGAAATTTGTATGGTTCTACCAAAAAAATAGAATAGCCCTAACACACCACATTAAACACTGGAAACAAGGAGGACTGTGCTTTCCAGATATTGAATCATACATAAAAGCATCCATGTTCAAAACTGTCATAGACTGGATACACTCTAATTATTCCTCTAACTGGAAATAATTGTTAACAGTTATATCAACAAATGAGTTTAATCTACTGAAAAAATCCCCAATGTTAAGTAAAACTAATAAGCCTTGGTGTATATTAAGTATCAACCTCTGATATATAACAAATCCTACTAAAACTTATTTAATTAACTATTATATTAATTCATTTAGGAAATTAATTAATGCAAATATGGATTTAAAACTTTGGATTGATCTCTTAATTCCATTCCACATTAAAACTTACCCGCATAAAATATATAAAGAAACAATTACTTCTTGAGAGCAAAATGGACTTATCTGTTGGTTTCAGTGTGTTAAAGATTTAACAGTTTTAGACTGATAAATGATAAAAACAACTTACAACATTCCATCACAGGATTGGATAACACTACAAAGTATCCTTATATATTCTCAAGATTTATGCAAATTAATTAATGACTCCTTCTTTAAGGATCCACCTAAACTTATAAACTGCTTATATGGATTTATATATAATAATTATAATAACGGAACTCATATATCAAATCTATACAAAGAACTAATAATTTACAAAACAATGCCTAAATCTTCATATTGGCAGTTTATAACAAAAGGCCATACAATACAACTAACAGAAGAAATTATATCATTTTATTATCAATAAAACATGCATATATTACACAATGTTGGAAAATATTTAACTGGAAGTACTTACATAGAACATTTTTAACCCCAGATAAAATAAACAAAATCAACACCTCTACAAATGAAATATGCTGGAGATGTGAGGAGGTATATAAATCAGATTAGAATCACATATTCTACGACTATAGTAAAATTAAAACATATTGGAATGGAATTAATTACTTTTTACAAGCTTTATTCAATGAATCTTTGTCTTATCTAAAGCTCTCGTTCTTTTGAATGTGAATGAGGGTACTCACTTAAATAAAACAAATATGTATTTATTATGGACTATACTTGCAATTTCAAGAAAATGCATAACCAAAAGTTGGAATTCAAATACATCACCAACCTTGAAAGAATTATATACTCTGTTGAAGACCCCAGCATTGATGGAAATCAAAATCAAAGAACTAAGGATTTATCCTAAACCATTGGTTAACAATCCATGGAAGAAAGTTATCCCTTTAATAGACACTTTGCAATAGCTAATGGATATACTCTGATACCTAATGTGTAATTTCTTTACAATACTTGTTTAAATTTGAATACAACTGAAGGATCAGGCTATTGTGAATATTGTATATAGTTATTTAATATATCATATATACATAAAATAATATGGAATATTTTACATTATTATTTGAAAATAAAAACCTTTTGTGTAAAAAAAAAAGAAGGTAGATCTGTCACATTTTCATTTCTTGTCTGCACACCCAATCAGAAGTTAGCTTCAACCATCTCCAGTCATCTCATATACCTCCACTCTCCTCCCACCCCAGCTCCCCAAACATGCACTCATGCACAGGAAGATGCCTGCCCATTTTTATCTACCCAATAACACCTTTTAAAAAATACTTCTTTTGTCCCTTATACTCTAAATCCCTAGATCATAAAGTCTCCACTAAGTTACATTACACTAGGAATATATATAACCATAACATGCATCTACATTCTCCTGCTGCTATAATTTATTTTTCTTTAACTGAAACATAAAAACCAGCAGCAATTACCTGACTGCCACTGCCGCCATATACCAGACTACATTAATACCCACACACATACTACCTACCCATAACTCATACCTACACATACTACCTACCATTACCCCATACCTACACACATACCACCTACTCATACCCCATACCTGCACACATACTACTTACCCACACCCCATACCTACACATGTTACCTACCCTTACCCTGTACCTACACACATACTACCTACTCATATCCCATACCTGCACACATACTGCCTGCAGTTACCCCATACCTACACACATATACTACTTACTCATACACCACATCTGCTCATATACTACTTACCCATACCCTATACCTACACAAATATTATCTACCCATACTCCATACCTACACATGCTACCTACTCATACCCCATTAGACACTCACATCACATCACACCCAGGCCAGCACCCAACACACATGCATCAAACATATCAGGGTCTTAATACCTCATCATCTCTAGTTTTCATTGAAAATCCCAACCTCCTATTAACAGGCAACATTGACCCCAATCCAGGACCTCTTAGCAATAATTCCTCAACTCAAACCAATAAACAGCTTCATGTTACCTGCTCTCTCTATAACACCTACAGCATCAAGAACAAAATCAACCAAATCAATGCCCCTAATATACCCCATAAATCTTGTCATTTTAGCTATTACAGAAACATGGGTGAAACCTGGCAGCCTTAGCCTTTACTATCTCATAGCAAACTATTCATACCTAGAAGATTACAGACCAGGCAAAAAACCTGGAGGAGGAATATTAATTCTTTTCAAGACAACTTTGACCTAATCATCATTGTACAAGCTAACAGAAACTCATATTTGGATCCTAACTGTGTCCTTTTAAAATATCCAACAACCAACCAAAAACTCATTGTTATAGCCAGTGCAGACCTACCTCCACTAACCTTATTACTAAAATGCAATATCCTCACCAAACAAATGCATACCTAAACTCCCAAAAACTGTAACCTAATCATTTTGGAGACTTCACCCTTAATTACTTGGAACCAAAAAACATCAATATGTCAGACATCTTGCCCAGCTTAAGTCTTAATCCAAATCAACTCTGAAGCCACTACACCAAACCCTCAATCATACAGGCATTCCCTGATAGATCTTGTAACATTTAAACCCCCCACAGTGATACCTAACCTCACTATACATTCACCCTCCTTCAGTGATCCCTCTTTCATTACTTTCTCAGTACATAATCTAAGGTTAAAATATAAACCTTAATTTATCACTTTCAGACCCCAAACCATTCAGGCTATCACTTATCTTAAAAACCAACATGCCACCCTTGATTGGTCTCACTTACTTGCTATAAAAGACACCAGTGAAGTATCCAACAACCTTAAAAATACCCTAGTACACTTACAAAACAAATTATTTCCCTTAGTACAAAGGCTTCTATGACATCATTAAAAAAAACAATTTTAGCCAAACCCAAACTTTATGGAGAGAAATCAGTCTGCTGACTGATAAAAAAAACTCAACATAACTCCACTTCAGTCAAACACCACCACATAAAAAGGCTGTCTTGCACTGACTACCTCGAGTTCATCAACCTGCCATACATCAACAACAACAAAAACAAAAACCTACCACTACAACATCAACCCTCTCCCCCTTTATGTTGTTTAATGCATATTCTAAGCTGGACACTTCTAAAATTATGTCTAAAAGTCAGTTTATTCCACTGTTTACTCACAAAGGTACTGAACACTTTTCTTCCATGATTAGCTTTGCTTTGGAATCACTGTATAAGGATTTTATAAAAAAATAGGAACTTGGTTATTTATAATTTAACAAAATTAGAATGGAAAGCATTACAAGGGCTTAGTAGAAATAAACAGCTCATTTCTAAACCAGCTGATAAGGGGAATAAGGTTGTTATAATGCACTTCACATAATATGTCAGAATGTGCTATGAACATTTCAATGATGGCACAACTTATAAAAAATTAACAAGAAAGAATATCAAGAAGCCATTGGAAAGTATTTTGATTTATTAAATAAAGGTGTGAGGTTAGGCTATTTTTCAGTAGATGATATTAACTACAAATTTGATGTGTCAGGGTGTGAAATGGTGCAATTTTATTGCCTGGCCAAGGTTCACAAAATATTCATAACCCCCCTGGATGTCCCATAGTGTCTGCATGTAGTTATTTTTTAAATAATATGGGTATTTTTTTGCATATTTTTTTATTACCATTTGTAAGTAAACAAGCTTCATTCATTAAAGATAATTTTGATTTTTTACATAAAATTCTTTCTGTGTAATGGTCAAAAGAAATGCATTGGTTAACTGTTGATGTCAAAAGCTTATACACAAGCATTTAACATCAGCATGGGTTGGAGGCTTTAAGAAGAACTTTAGGGGACAGCCCATTAGCCTTTTATATAATTGAGTTAGTTGAGTTTTGTTTACCAAATATATATTTTTTATTTTGATGGTCAAGTATTCCATCAATTAAAAGGCACAGTCATGGAGGCAGGTTTTGCCCCCATATATGCCAACATCATGGTGGGATTATTTGAAGATCATCTATACTGTATACATTTTTTTAAAGAACATGTAATTACGTACTATAGGTACATAGATGATTTTATTTTTTTGTTTGTAGAGGGGGCCAGGAGAAAATTACTGGTTTGATGAATGAGCTTCAGAATAATAGATT